>NW_009909491.1:4474-40107 GCF_000696875.1 Nestor notabilis
CCTGCTCATGGCAGGAGGGTTGGAACTAGATGGTCTTAAGGTCCTTTCTAACCCTAAATAATCTATGACTCTATGATTTTATAATGTATTATTTTAAAAACATGCAACTTGGATTAAAAACAGAAAAACAAACAAAAAAAACAACCCCAACAAAACCCAACCCAAAACCAAAAATCCAGCACCCCAAACCACAAAACTAATGCAAAATACTCAGCCATGAAAGTTGTAACATACAAATCTTGCAGATTTTTAAGAATAAGCAATCCTTCTAGGAAACTTGAGAAGAAACAAATGATTTTGTAGCAAGCTGTTTCATAACTGCATTACTGTACCTTTATTGGCTGAATGGTGACTAGCTGGAAATCACAGCAATGTCACTACAGCTGTAAAGTAAAGTACAGGACTTGGTAGGTATTTCCTTGGCTCACTGAAGTTGGTAGCCTTTTCCTGCAGTCCTCTTTGCCACCAGCATCATCCTCTACAGTGTTAAGTTACAAACAGTTGGCAACAAAATCCAGTTAAGCATCCAGATACTTTCCTCTTTTTTCATATGAAAACTTCTAAAAAGAAAATCAGTAGTCATAGGCAATAGTTAAAGTGAGAATACAGAAGTTAAAAATAGAGTTGGTATATGAGAAAACTTGTAAAGTTGTTTGAACTGCAACAGCTATTCAACCATTGGTAATAGATATGAAACATAAACCAAAAAATAATTTTTAAAAAAGTTTTTTTTACTCCTGCACCATGCTCAAAACACATGTTTTGTAAAAAATGTACATTGTCATCTGAAAATCATTGCCTTGTCAGGAATTTGACACATGGAAGGCAGTTCAGCCTAACTCAGAGAGAACTGAAATGCAAGTCACTCAGACTCAAAGTCAGAAACATTCCATCTGCAAGTGTGTGTGTGTACCTGTTAACTGCTTATAAAATGTAAGTAGCTCTTTTAATAAAAATAATAATTATAATATGGAAGCCCCGTACTAATGCTAATGGTTCTGTGATAAGTGATGAGGAAAGCAAATATTTCAATAAATATTATGTGAGCAGAAACCAACTTGAATCACCTCTTGATCAAGGATAATCCCAAAAATTAGAAGACCATCTTCATACCATCTAGTAAACTTATCAGGTAACAACTAATTAGAGGTTTTTGTCTAAAAGATTTTCCATTAGAAAAAATACTTTTTTTCATTAAATGCTTAAAGTGTAGCAAAATTCAGCAGAGGGAAAACACTTTGAACAAAGTTTGGTCATCTTCCGAACAATATTTTCCATACAGGATTTTTTTGGAAAGCAATTATTTTGTTAACTGAAGATTTTTAAAACCTTTTTTATTGCTTTATTCTGTATATCTTCAAATGTCAGTAGTTGTACATAATGTTATATCAAAAAAGCACATATGTAAACAAATCAAAAGATACACACTTTAGAAAAAATAAACATTGTAACAAAAATATTTAATTTAGAATTCACATTTTGGAGGAAATTTGAACATATTTGTATTTCTGAAGAGAAATGAAAAAAAATTTTGGATGGAGAAGTTTCTGAGCAGAAGATGAATTTCCATCACTCTTGTTTAAGCTGTTCCTGTAGTTCCCAGAGGTCGGCACATTCACTAAGCTCTCTCTTTCTCAGCACCGCAAACCCACACAGAGGAAAAGAGCAAAGTCTGAAAACCTGTTCGTGTTTGAAAACTCATGTATATTCAGTCACCTTTGACTTTCCTACTCACTTTCTACACGCACTCATGCATTTTGAGTGTTAGTGTCATGAACATTGGGGTAACCAGATGGTCACACTAACCATCACTCACCTCTCTGTAAATATAAGAAATGTCAATTACAGCTCAAGTACTTGTAAGCAGGGAGATCATGTGAAAACCTGTTTTTCTTAGGACTGAGATTTTCTGTGGATCTGATGGCTTTATGCAATTGGCAGTATTTCGTGAGCTGTCCCGTACTCACATGGGGCCTGTGGGTTTGTTGGGCAGTGACAAAAAGATGGCTAACATGAGCTGGGTGTGTGTGGGTGACAGGCATTAAATCTTTGTAAGGAAGTCTGCCACACGTGTACCTGGCAGCTCTACTGTAATTGATGATTAAAAAGAAAGTTACCATACTGCTTAATCTGTAAGGTACGTATGGTATGGGCAGGAAAAGTCTGATAAGTCTTTTTGCCTCTCCCCCTCAGCTGAATCTCAAGTACATTTTACTTAACACAGGGAGAAGAAACATTTCAATTGAAATACAACATTCACAACTTGAACAGTCTGTTCTTGCTGTGTATTTGAAGTTTAGACTCTTTCCTCTGAAATTACTGGATTAAAAAGTGGATCAACGCTAAATAAACTTACCAATTACTCCCTGGACGAAACAGCTGAAAGTAATTTTCCGTGCATTTCAGTACTTACTGTCTGCTCTGTTATACATCATTGCACTAAGCAATGTAACTTTTCAGATCTTGATGTGTCAATAACCACATACAAGGTAAAAAACCTACCATTGCTGCAGTGGGTTGACCCTGGCCAACAGCCAAACTCCCAACCAGGCACTCGCTCACTTCCCTCTCCCACAGGATGGGGAGAAAACAGAATGTGAAGAGACTTGTAGATTGAGATGGTGACTTTTTATTAGGCAAAGCAAAAGCCACATGCAGAAGCAAATCAAAAAGAGGAATTCATTCACTACTTCCCACTGGCAGATGGATGTCCTGTTGCTTCCTGGAAAGCAGGACCTCAGCAGGCATAAGGGTTGCTGTGGGAGACAAGCACCATAACTCCAAACATTCCCCTTACCTCCTCCCCCTGAGTATGTATTGCTCAGCATGACATCAAATGACCTGGGATATCCTTTTGTCAGTCAGGGTCAGCTCTTTTGGCTATGAGCCCTCCCAGCTTCTTGTCTGTTCCCTGCCTACTCTCTGGATGGGAGGGGGAGTAGAGACAAAGCCTTGGTGCTGTGCAAGCACTGTTTAACAATAGGCAACACAATGGTGTGTTATCAACACGATTTTAGTTACAAATGCAATATGGGCTGCTAAGAAGAATGTTAACTCCACTCCCATCAGACCCAGTACAACCACAGCAAAGAAACCTTGCTTGACTGAAGTGTGCACACTGCTGATTGTAATGGTGCAACATAGATGCAAGAAAGCAGGAGCCTGCTGCAGAAGCTGCCACACCCTTATATCACCATTTCTTCCCTACCATTTTCTTCCCACCTGTAATATCACATAGTAGCACTGAAACATTTGCTTCATATAAGAAGTCTGTCTTGAAAATGGCATCCCTTACATCACTCTCTGTGTCTTCCAAAACACAGTCATTCCTTTTGCATGCCAGAACCTCAATCTTTATCTTAATATCAAGCAGCACTCTTGGGATCTCATGAATCTTTCTCAGAAGCATGTGATTAAGAAAGAAAATTTAGCTGGCGTTCTGGGGAGACAGAGTATGTCTTGCAGCAGAACAGCATCTCTAGCAGCTCTGATGGCTCTTCAGGCAAGACAGTAAAATCTAGGGTGAAACAGTCAGCCATCCTGGCAAATGTGACATGGGAGGAAGATACAGCTGTCAGTCAAACCATACTTTTACAGAATACTTTTCCACATTGCAAGCAGACATATAGGACAAGTAAAACATACCCGAACTGATGTGGAAATAGATGCAGTACTAAACATTGCTACGGAAAATGCTCCCACAAGAGTGAAAAATGGTCACAAAATTGTCCATTTCAGTATTTCATCCCTTATAACAGTTTTGGGCAGTACAAACATAAAATGCCAACTGCTCTGTCTTGCATATACTCCCATCACAAAGGCAGAAATCATCAGTCAATAACAAAACAATATACAGAAATACCATAAATGATCCTGTTCATCTTCTCAATTCCACCTGAAAAACAGTATTTTAAATATCCAGGGAGGCCCTATATGGCATGGTAAGAAAAGGCTAAATGCAATCTACTCCTCATTTGAAATACTCTCTAAGGTTAGAGAGGTCATCTATAAATTATAGTGCCCACTGTTTCTTGACACTGTCTGGCAGTCAGTGATTGACTCCTGACTGCATGCCTTGTTATTCTAGGGTTTTTTTAAAACATGTTTGCTCTCCTTTTCACTTTCCATACCTATATTTTGTTTCTTACCGCACTTAACATGTGCAAGATTTTATCTTTTACCTCTTTTACCTCTAAAATAACATTTTACCTCTAAAATAACATATATTTCAATTATCAATTTTAAAAGGTTATTATGAATGGGGAATTTTGTTCACCCTTCTCTCAGCACTAAAGCTACTGGACAATAAGACCATTACAAGGGAATAAGCCACTGATCAGCCTGTTTGGCTGCCCACAGTTAGCAGTGGATTCACAACACGTCTTCAAACCACAGACCTCGTATATAACTATGTTTAGGTGTCACCTTAACCCAGTGCTGGTGTTTTATTGCCACATTTGCAACTCCTCAGCTAAAAACCCAAAGACAAGCTTTATCAGATATTGAGAACAGTATAGATTACAAGGAGAAAAACGTCAAAGAAATGTTCAAATTTCCTTCATCCCAAGCAAAATTCAATGGTAGGGTTAGAACTGAACTCAGAAGAAAAGCAGGGAACATCAGGTGCAGTCTGAGTGTCCATACAGACTAATTCTGCTGTAGCAAACCAGTGAGTAAAGAAGACACCGAAAAAAGCACAAATCTATTGTTAGAAACTTGTTTCATCTGCCATTGCAGACTTTAAGGCTTAACCTTCATAACAAGTCACATGACGTTTTAATAGGCATGGAGTCTCTTTATAAATGTATTTTGCTATCACCAGACTTCATACTATGTGTAGAATTGGAAATCAGAAACTATTAAGAGTTAATTTTGCTCTTCAGTGTTTCACGTGGGAAGAAATTACAGTGAAATCACATTCATGAGGATAATCTGTTGAAAGGACCAGTATTGTGTTAGCTGAAGAACTGAAGTAACAACTTATTAAAGCTATTTCAGTTGCTGGATGAGAAGAGGAACTAGGTAGCATGAGCTTTAGCAGGAACCAGGAATTATGACGAATTTAAGGATCTTAATGAAAAACCTTTAACAAATAACTGCTAAGTTGGCAAAAAGAACAGTACAGCCAACAAAAAAAAAAAAAGTGCCCAACACAAGCCTCAATCCAAAAAATTAATGAAACAAGAAATTAATGAACTACAAAGAGCTGAGTAAATGCCCCAATGAAGAAAGTTATAGTAGCCATTACTCATTAACTCACTTGTAATAAAAAATAGCAATAACCTCCTAATGGCCTCTACAAGGGGTGGTGATTTTGCAGTTAAGAAGCCTTGCAGGTCAGAATGGCTTTTGCTTGTGCAACTTCACACACACAATCACAGTTGGTGGAAAAGTTATTTCTATTTTCTAGTCATTTTCCACTTTACTAGACTTTGACATTTTTGAAGGAAGAGCCACATCCTGTTTGCCCTGCACAGGGTTTGACACCTCCGGAGTGGCTGAGGTACCTCAAGAGTGTCAGGGGATAGACAATACAGCACACACAGGAGGGGACAAACAGCAACAGCATTCCAATGGCAATGGTCCTCCTTAAATATCTCGATGTTCCTGACAGTTCTCTTCTTAAGCCAACATCTTTGTCCCCTTAACTTAGGGACAGTACAGAGAGGAATGCAATATTAGGACAGAACAAACACAGGTAATGTCTATTGGACCTTCGGAAGGCAGATAGGTCTGCCTTTGGGCATCCCTGGACAACCCTTGAGGCACTTACTCATTTCTATTTCTAAATGAGCAGCATAGGTTACTTTGAGAAGGCTGGTCTGTTTTCATGGATAAACCTAGAGGATTTAAACAATGTCTGCGCTGAGTGGGCTGGACTCCCAGCCCAAATGTGAACATGTAGGTTTCCTTTCAGTGAGCTTTGAAGGTTATAAACATTGCAGAGCCTTTGTTTCAATATTGTGTGGAAGGGATAAAGCTGATAATAGTATTCTGGGATTGACGTTCTAGCAAAAACAATTAAATAGAAAAGAACAGAACTAGTTAAGGTTCCTGTCTGTTCTGTTTTTTGTAGCAGCACATCTGAGAGAACAAGACGTGCTCTCTGTAGTTCACAAGTTTTGAATGTCCTTTGGTACAGTCACCAGTTACAAGTATTTTTATCAAGTGAAGTAACAGTAAGGACAAGCTGGAAGCTCGTAAACACAAAACCACTTTTACAAATGGACATTAAAGCTGCCATTCCATTCTAGTTGGACCACCCGGGGTAGGCATCCAGCATGCAGCAAGCAAAAGAAGTTTCGCAAGAGCCAGCATCATCAAGACCTTCTGTCTTTTCCTTTAGCCCCAAAAGATAGAGGGAGCATTGGCATTCCAGACCTCAGCAGACTGCTGGTACGTGTTTGGGGATGCAGATTGCCCTCTCTGTGGCAGGCAGAGATGAGGAAAGGACTTGCCTGGGTTAAATGCACATTGCCGCAGAGTTGTACCAAGGTCCTTGTTGCACTAGGAGACAAGTGTCCCCAGCAGTTTTCTGCTTCCCAGCCACAGCTGAGAACCCCTTTTCTGTGGCATCCTCCACATACGAAAGCTTTCAGTGCCCCCCAAAGCCAACTTTTCTGCCTTCCCTGCTGTACAATGTAGCTCTTTTCACATGGAGATGCAGTGGTGGCAGACTGACAGTTTTATAACTCAGTCTTTCATATACAATCTTTTTGATGGGTGCTGCAGTCATGGGGTTACCCACTAGGTGGGAAAGACCTCCTCCTGTGCTGGTGAAGTTCTTGTGCACCAGCTGAAGTATAGCGTGATCATGCATACTCCAAGTCTCAAATGCACAGGGTCAGATGCCTTGCACTGATGCTTAAACTGCCACCTTTTACGCTGAGAGAAAACATGGTTCGCTATTGTGGCTCAGCTGACGCACATGAACTTGTTCCTCCCAAGGACTGAGATCTGTGCCTGAATCCTGAGTGGGCAGAGCACAACCTCAAAGTGTCTAAGTGGTTGAGATAATGCTTTATTGGTTTCCTCTTGTGCAGCAGCTGTACAACAGGAGGGAAACGACAGCACTCAGTGCAATGGGCAGCATGAGAGCTCTGATTTAGAGTTTAAGACAAGAAAGGCTGAGGAATTTGCAAGAGCAGCATCAGTGGGTGAACCAATAGCTCTGTCCTGCAAGGCAATTTAAAGAAAAATCTGCTGCTGGCCCACAGAGCTAGTGTGTGTTATGTGTCCAGGGTAAACAGAAGAACAACAGTTGGCTGTGAGAAGGAGGCAACTGCTGGGTGCCCAATCCTCTCCATCAGAATGCTTGGCAACTGGTGTTTGCTTCTCCAGGGTTTTCTCCATGAACTGTTCAGATGCAGGATGTGCATTGCTACACACAGGACACTTCCTCATGAGCCTTTTCTGGATTTGTGCTTGCCCCTTCTAGAGGTCCAGTGAGTAGAGTCACTGGAAACCTCACAAGTGCTCAGGCATTCAGATGCAGCCAGACTTTAGCTCTTGAGGTTCCCAGTAAGCCAGGGACCACAAGTGCAGGACACAGGCATGTCTCATTAGAGTAAACATTGCCTGTGAAAAATTGCTTTTACCTGTACTAGCTCAGCCCAAATCATCTGGTCCCAGAAAAACACTTTCAATACTTACATCACTTTCTGATCTAGTGTGAGTTCACTATTTGCAGGATGTCACATTGTCCTGGTTTCAGCTGTAGCAGTTATTTTTCTCCTCCCTAGCAGCTGGAGCAGTGCTGTGTTTTGGCTTTAGTCTGAGAACAACGCTGGTAACACACTGTTTTATTTGTTGCTCAGTAGTGCTTACTCTGATCAAGAACTTTTCAGTCTCTCATGTTCTGCCAGGGAGGAGAGGAAGCCAGGAGGAAGCAGAGACAGGACACTGGACCCAAACTGGCCAAAGGGCTATTCCATACCACAGCACGTCATGCCCAGTATAGAAACTGGGGGGAGTCACCTGGAAGCGACTGATCTCTGCTCAGGTCAGGCTGGGTATCAGTCAGCAGGTGGTGAGCAGTTGAACTGTGCACCACTTGTGTTTATAGTTTTCTTTTCCTTTTCCCCTTTTACTTTTATATTCTCTCCCCTTGTTATTTCCCTTATCATTATTATTAGTGGTGGTAGCAATAGTGGTTTGTATTATACCTTAGTTACTGGACTGCTTTTATCTCAACCCATTGGATTTACATTCTCTTGATTCTCTTCCCCATCTCTCCAGGAGTCGGAGGAAGGAAGAAGGGGAGGGAGTGAATGAGCGGCTGCATAGTTCTGGGTTACTGGCTGGCCTTAAACCATGATGCACATCTTCTCCAATATAACCAGATAACCCTTTTTTTTTCTGGTGATACCCTATCTTCCTTCACAGATCTTCCAATCAGAAGTACTACTAAACCCTGAGAGCCCTGCTTTTTCTCAGTCCTGGAAGAAAGTTCAGTGACTCAGAGCCAGTGGTCTTTGATTTTTGGTCTCTAGTTATCCATGTTTCCTGTGGTATTTCCATCTCTTCAGTTAAAAAATTTCAGTGAAGCCCAACCAACTAGAGACATGATTATCACAGCCAGAGTTTACAGTTGTCTGATGGCTGTGATGGGTGTCCTCCATGAGACACCTGCATAAACAACCAGAAAACAGTGCATTCAGAGCTGATCATGCCTTAACTAGTACTTCATAGGAAATAGACTCAATGCAGCTGCTGCATTTCAGGTAGGCATTAGCAGCATCCTGTGGCTCTTGTTCTCAGCTATGCAGGAGGTATCAGGTGCAAGACCTGTGTGCTGTACATCAGCCTTGGATGTCACCAAGGTCCCAGCCACAGACAGCTGTGCTACAAAGTGCATTGCTACTACTGTGTGATTGGTACTTCCATGGGAGCACTGCCTTGGGGAAGCAGGACCTGTCCTTTGTGTCCCCTGCCTTGACCATAGGAAGTGGACCTCCTGCAATGCTTCTGCATCATTTCTTGCCCCAGGTACAGCACAGTTCTCCATCAAGTCATCAAAGAGACAACTATCCAGGTGGACTCTAGCAGCAGCAGGACCTGCTCTGTGGTGACATGGGCAAGATACCAATGAGTCATCTCAGGAAACAGCTATTCACTCAGTGGGATGTCTTACATCCTTTGGGTTATCCAGTGTGATGTCCCCCTCCCTCGGAGTGAGCTCAGATAGTTTTCCTATCCTGTGAAGGAAAGCCACAATGGGCAAGGGATGAGGAACAGGGTGCAGAAAGTCGTAGGATTTTGAAAGCACCTTGAATAAATAATTGTGTCTCTTCCTCTGCATCTTCATAAAGTCGAGCCCTTTATAGCATCTGAGTTTGATCCACAGCTTTGGACACAAGAATATGCACAGTAGACAGAAATTGTATGTAATAAATTTAGATCAGGAAAAAAGATGCCAAGTGCCTTGACTTACATCCATCTGTTGCAGTGTACCTTTGATATAAAACCAATTTCTTAAACATACTTCCCAGCTTTCTGCTGGATTCAGCTTTTACTTCAAATATGAGAGATACTCATTAAACTCATATAAACTTAAAAAAGAACCTCCAAGCAACTCTGACACTGCTAATACATGTTCTTTATAAAGAGAAACTCAGCTAAGACTGACTAAAATAGCAAAGGATATGTGTTGATGTGACCTAACACCAGAAACATTTCTGCCATAAAGTGAAGGCTTGTTTTGTCCATGTCAGTGTGTGCTTATCTCTGTAAAGTTTTTTGTAGTAACCTCTCTTTGGGAGTTGTCTCATTATTTACTGTGAGAAGACCTCAGAGAAAGACTTGAAGGGTAAGCTACAAACTGCTATTTTTTAAAATTCCTGTACTTAACCTTTTCCTGAGATACTCCTGACCCCAGGTCTATGCACTAGATTTAGTGCCAGCCTAATACCTAGCTCCACATCTTATACCCTTTTCTTATGAGGGTCCTCTATGATTCTTAAAGATGTTTCAAGACTATCCAAAACTGTAGTGTCCTGGTTATACTCTTTTTGAAGAAATGTACATAACTTTTGTCTCGAATTTCAGCTGGGGATGGACTTCAAAATAATACGTGATTTCTATGATGCCTCTGTAAATACATGTGTGATACATACATGTAGGTATGATACACATGACTGAAACATGTATAAAACTTTCTGCTGCTAGTTAACACCTTGTATTGAAATAAGAAGCAGGTAGGAAGATCTGTCATTTTATTTTGTAAGTAGACAGTTTTGGTAAGCCAGGAAAAAGTACCATAAACAGAACTTTGTTGGCTTCAGCCACAGGAATCTAGTGTTCATTACAAAGAGAGAATACCTTCAGACCTGTCTTGTCCTCTGTGATTGTCAATGGCATGGACACACCAGAGATCATTCTGGTCAAACCCTACTTTCATTAGCCATGCCTAAACCTAGAACTGAAATGAAACAGCTCTCTTCCAGCTGGTGACTGTATCATCTCAAGCAAATGTTTTCAGTTTCCAGATCACTGGAAGGCACAATGTTTTGGGCCACAAATCTTCCGAGAAAATATCCGTGGCTATTAAACTAGTCAAGCTCTATGATGGCGGGGGCTAGATTGGAGAAGACCAAGGTACCAGTAGTGATGGTACAATTGCCATCTTAATGAAGGTAGATTTTCAAAACTTTACCCAGAAGATAGTGGCTTGGTAATGAAGATTCACAAATAGATTCGTATCCAAGTCTCTTAATAAAGGAAGTAGAAAGCATAGTGGAATACCTCAAGTCAGAGGATGGTCTTGCACAAACAAAAAACAGGAAAAAGCTGAGAAGGCAGCTGGAATGCTTTTATGTGCATGTGTGTGTGTCTGTTGTTTGGAGCTCCTATATGTAAACCCTGTGTATGGCCCAATTGCACTAGGGATTTGTTCTTCACCTGATTAACCAGGTTTTATTGAGGAACCTCTGGAGAAGGAAAAAGTGACAGGTTGTCTGTTTGCTACTCCTTAATCATTCTTTCAGAATGTATAGAACAGTTCTTTGGAGAGTAGGAAGCACTTCTTTTGGATGACATATTTTCCATACATAAATAATCAGGGGAGCAATCTGAGATGTAGAAGCAACAAGTGAGAATGAGTTCATTAAACTGAAATGCCAGTGAGAATCAGAGTGATGACTCTATCCAAGTTAGTAGGTCACTGCAATTACTCTTATCACAGGCCTGAACCTGAGTGGGACCTGGATTACTGCTCTCACAAATCCAGGGACTGGAACTTCATTGCATGCCAGTTGACAATATGCAGATGTAATCATGCAAAAACTCAGAGGCAACGTGCACTGTAATTGATGCTGTATTTAGCAAAAAACATACAATGAAACAGTAAGATAATTTCTGTTCATTTTCTTTCCTTCTTAGGTAAAAATAAAAAAAATAAAAAAAAAGTGTACTATATTAAACCAGATTTACAGGCCATACCGTGACTGATATGATCTAGAGATGATTTTTCAGCTGTACCTGTTGGAGGAGCTGACAACCATTCTTATAGGAAGTGGTTTGATCACACTGAAGTTAAAACTTCCTTGTCAGGTCCCTCGCCCTCTCACATGATTTAGATGTGTCCACAGTCATATTGTTGCTTTAGATGCAGACACACACAACTATTTAATAAGAAAACCTCCTGCAAACATGAAAGAACTCCCAAAGATTAATTCATCCTTCAAGGCTAATATTCTCTGCTAAACATCCCAATGTGTTCCTCATAATACCTGGACGATTTGTTGATCTTCGTAATTTGATGATGGCTCCATGACAAGATTATATCTGTATACGGATTATGAAACACTTCATGACAATGAACAGATGTGTAAGAAACTTTACCAGGATCATCCCTATACATGCTCTTTGATGTTCCTTTAGATGTGACTTGATTGCATTTTGAGACACATCCATAGCTGATTTTTAATCCACCTAGCATGATCCCCTGTCCTGGGTTCAGAACACAACATCCCCATAAATTGCATCATTTGAGTGTTTTAATCAAATTGTCATGCAGGATGTCTTGAAGATGTCAACTGTTGTATAAGCACAGTTACCTAGGTCAACCAGACCCATAATCATGTCAAACAAGATTGTTGTCTTTCTTTGACAAGACCCGAATTCAATGAAAATAGGAGTAACGTAATTTTCTATAATTTGTAACATGTTAATTCAAAACTAATTAATATAAAATGAAATATGAAAATAGTCTGTTCTGATAAGGTAAAAAATGAATCAAAGCAATTAATTTTACTTTTTCTAAATGCAAGCTCATTGAAATAGACATATTTCACCTAATTGCATCCAATATTTCATCTATATGTATCTGAGCATAATTTTTCAGTAGAAGAATGTTCACTCTGAACTTTTCTGACCAGTTGGAAAACCAAAGCTCTTAATACTAATAATTGCCTGCAGGCAAGAAATGGATTGAAATAGTTTTCTCACAGGTCTATCATCAGTATCATCAATACACCTTGCGTGGTCCCTCAAGGAATCTAATAACACACCTTCTCAGGACACATGAGTAGTTAAATCATTTTATACTCTTGGTACAATTTAGCATGCAGGCGCAGGCATTAAATGGCCCATATCGGGCAGCAGTAACTAAACAGCAGACTGATAGAGATGAACCTGGAGTCCTTAATCACCCAAGCAGCCCACCTTTTAATGGATCTGTCTACAATATTTGCATTTTTACCTAAAATCCCTAGTCCCAGTGAGTGTGAGGAGTACAGGGAATGAAGTGAAATTTTGTGGTAAAGCATTAGTTCAGGAGAAGAGGGAAAAGTGGCTACTTAAAGATAAGGAGTATACAGGACCATGTGACATGAAAACATGGTCCATGACGACTCAGCTGCTCCTGTATCCCTGTCCCTGGGCTTCATGTTTGGGTGCTCTTGCATAACAGAGCCTGGGCATCAGAAAAATACCCAGTTTCCATATGGAGTGCTGTTATTGACATTGTCCTTTCTGGTAATTTATTTCTAGTCTTGCAATGAAAAGCCTTGGTTAATCAAGGCCTTGCATTCAGCCTTGATTAATAACAATCTTGTTTATTTTTTTGCCTCAAGCCTGTGCCGGGATATGAGCGCATGGTAGAGGGGGAGGAACTGAGAAAATTACTGAAGTGGGGTAATGAATCCAAATAAGCAGGTACACAGCCCTCCAGACAGATTTTAGAAACTTATGTAGTGGGATTACTTGCTGCCATATCACAACAATCTGGTTTAGGAACAGAGTTTCCATTCTACAAGCATGAAGCAGCCTTGCAAAGAGCAAGGGAAAGACCAAACAGTCGTGGGTAACAAGTGGGACATCAGCCATGGGTATAAAGCTGCCGGCACAAGGCTGGAGCATTAGCATACAAAATCATTCTTGCTCTTACCACCTTTCAGTCACAGCACTCAGTGCACAGCGCAGACCAGATTTCTTCAGTGTTCAAAAGAAAACTTCTGTTTCTTTCAGCCAGAGAAACTAACACACTGGTATATTGGCAAGCAAAAGGCTGATTCCTCCTAGATAAAGGGATTTCATACATATACGAAAAAAACCCACAAACTAGATAACTGGTCTTCATGCCTTGTGGCCAGACAGGAAATATGTAACCAAATAAATGAGATCTGTAAACGTATTCATGGTAGCGTCTGTCTAGGAATAACCAGCTGTCACTGGCCCCAGAGATTGAGGTGCTAAACCTGTTTTGCTGGCCCGTTACTTTCAGATCAATCACCTTCACAGGGCTGTGGAGCTCTGAACTGGTACAGACTTGTTTTACCCACCCACGTTTGTTCAAAAAATAGTCTGTGAAACAGTAACTTGTCCTTGCAAGCTTGATAGCAGCCCAGGACTGGTCAGCTCCATGGTGCAGAATGTGAAAGAAGTATTATTGCTGTACTCCATGCCTCCAACACTGAATAAAAAAGTGCTTTGGATCCTCCACCTCACCTGCGTGAGATTTGTGTTGTGGGATGAGTTGGTGGGGCACAGAGCTGGTGGTCAGAACTGTCGGCTCCCCTGCCCTTCCTTCAGGTCAGACCCCTGAGGTACTTTCAGCAAGACTGCAAGCCAGCATCTTGAGAGCTGCCCACCCTCTGTTTGCTGGCTTAAGGTGCTGCCAGCACTGGCACTGCACCAGTGGAGCTTGGTGTCACTTTACAGCATCCACACTGCCACTGTATGGAGGGGATTAACAGAGAGCATAGGATGGGTGGGATTCAACAGCAGGTATGACATCTCCCTCAAAGTGAGCATTTCTGCTGGGAGGGGTCTTCTAATTCTTACACGTGTGTTGAAACTGATGTAAACATACTATTTCCCTGTTATTTATACATGTTAATCTACATGTAAAAATAACAGGCAACAGCATATTAGCATAACATTTTATAGGTCTAAATTAACCTACAGTTTAAACCAAACAGTCAACGGTGATGGGCTCTTGGTCCATGCACGTATTCCCTGACTCAAGGGCAGCTGAAGCAGGAAGTTCACTGATGTAG
This sequence comes from Nestor notabilis, assembly GCF_000696875.1. Classification (NCBI taxonomy): domain Eukaryota; kingdom Metazoa; phylum Chordata; class Aves; order Psittaciformes; family Psittacidae; genus Nestor; species Nestor notabilis. Next base: position 18,973 of record NW_009909491.1, read on the forward strand.
GACAATCTGGCTATCTACCACTGTGCACATAAGACATGGAGCTAATGAAGGATGCTAACACTTCAGCATAAAGCCAGGGAGAGTGTATAGGCCCTATCTTCCATTGTAGCTGAGAGAGGGCATTGAAAACCTGCCCCAAAAGTGGACAGAGGTTTGCTGTGTGCTCCTGCTGGATGCAGCCCAGTGATTCCTGACACATGAGGCTGCAGAGACAGCCTGCAAAGGGCTCCCCAGGAAGCTGTGCCCCATTGCACCAGGCCTCTGGGCTATTTAAGGCTCCTCTGGCTTGGCAAATCCTTTGATTCCAGTTTTGTAGACAAGCCAGGCTAGCAATGTTTATCATAGTCCTCATAGCCTGCACAGGGTTATATTCTGCTTAGCTTCTGTTAGCTTTGGATTTCATGGCTGTGCTAAATAAACGTTGCTGATTTTGAAATAGCTGAAATAGCTGACTTACATAAGGACATATTCATTGTCATACATCCCTGCCAATAAATAACCAACCTGCTGACCTCAAAGGAGATGGCCACAGCAGCACGAACATTGTTTCCAGTAATACTGGCTGGAAATTTTCCAGGTGATTTTTTTTTTCCTTAGAAAACACTGATCTGATAATATAAAAAAGCCAGTAGAGAAATACTTGGTCACTGGTTATAGTTTTCAATGGAAAACCAGCGGCTTCTTATATGATAGGCTTGTATGATTTACATTGTGTTATGTCTTTACCTAAAAGTTAAATGATAAAGAAGTGAGACCAAGATGTCTAAGCCTAATCAAAATAAGGCATAGAGGCCTTTTATAAAGAGAATATTTCATTTAAAGGCATTCTTAGCATTTCTAAATTTAAATATATGAGGAACTTAATTTTGTAGTAAATGCCAGCTTTTTGAGTTCTGATGTTGAGCAAGAAAAAAAGGTAGGACTGAGGTGCTGAAATTTCTTCTGGTACACAAGTTTTGCTTCTGGATTGATTCCAGCCCATGTAGTGCAAAAAAGCTGTGGAATAAATAATTACCCATGAAGATTTTGCAAAGATGACAAGGGCTTTCCCAGGGTTACAGGAAGTTCAGGGCAGTAGGTCATTGGTACCAAATGGCTATTAAAACATCTTGTTTCACTATCTAGGTGATAGATCAATGGGGAAAATAATTTCTCTTCCTATAAAAGGGAATTTTTGAGGGGCATGATCTCACTCTCAGCAGAGAGGTCTTCATTCCAGTATGTCCAGCTATCACAAAGGGACAGAAATACTCCATAGTTCATTGTAAAACAAACCAGCAGTCTCATGCTGACCTAGTTTCCTTTTGTCCACAAACACACTAAAACATCCCCTTTGACTTATTTTTTTTTTCCCCAAGAAAGCTGAGGGCACAATCAGAAGGAGGAATTCTTAAATAATTTAGGTATTCTTTCACTTTGATTTTTTTTCTTTCTTGGATTTGTTGGTTCATTCTTTAGAGGTGTGAAGACATGAAACACTCATACACAAGTATCTAACTGAAATCAATGTCTACCCTGTGTTTCAATATATGGTGAAATGTTTGAGATTATTACAATTATTTGGAAACAGACATTGAGGGCATTTAGGCTCTTACTACTCAGACCATGACAAAAATTAGTCCCTAATCCCTCCTACAACACCTAGGAAATGGTGGCCAGCTGTCCTTACTCCTTGAAAAAACACAGGCAATCATTTTAGTGAGTTTAAAACCCTGGAACACATTTGGATGAGTCTCCTTTTGCCAGTATTTTGATCAACAAAGCTGGAGGGTATTCTTTGACTCTGCCTGCTTCCAGCCCAGTCTACCCAGAACTGGTTTTGCCTCCTCAGTGGTATTTGCTCCAGCTCAGCACCAGAGTGAAGGAAGTCCTCAGCTTTGAGCACTCAGCCATCCCTTGAAGCAACATAGTCTTATCTCCGCATCTGTGGCACTGTTAATTCTCAACCACTCATGGATCAATGAGCTTAATATTTATTGTTATTATGTAAACAGTTAATTTGCCTTTCTCCCCTAGCATTACCTACATCAGTGGCATTCAGCCGGCAACATCTGCTGGCACTTGAAGTAGAACTGATGTACCATCACTGTGGTCAGTCTTGCCATCCTTTCCACATTCCACACAGCCCTCAGCAGGATGAAGGTGCTAATGGCGAAGCCACATGGTAAAACAAAGAAAATTCTGGATGGACTCAACACTCAAAAGTATAAATGAGAAAAATACCTAAGGCCGGTGCACTGACTGACTCGATGTGACCAAATATACATTTCAGTCTAAAGGCCTGTAGTCTCCTCACACTAGGAAGGTGAACCAGGGAGCATGTTTAAGCCCGATCTGTTCCTCAGCTCTTCTTCAGGCACCCCACATTGCTGGACATGGGACAGGGTTGGCCAAGTCCTGAACTACCTCCTGGCACAGCCCTACCAAGAGGAACCTTGTGGCCTCTGTCTTTCTCATTGGCTAGGAACATGGCAAAATGCTGCTGGCAATCTGAAAACTCAAGGCCATACACAAATTTAGCTCCACAGGGGCAATCCCAGTTGCACTGAGTTCACAGGGGGCCATGCTCCAGTGGATCTTGGTGTTTCCAAGCCATGTGGAGGATGGCTCATGTCCAGCGAGGCTAGCATCCTTGGCACCTATCTTGCCATGCCCCACACCATGGCAGGGGACCTGCCATGTCTTAACCTTTTCTTTTCCTTTCTTTCTTCCTCAGCTCACCCCTGAGGAGAACAGACCAGATCTCCAACTTGTGTCACAGAGAGGAGCAAATGCATAAAAATGATTTGCACTGCGAAATGTGCTGTGATGAAAGTCTGGCCCATCAGATCTGAAGTGGCCCCTTTACGACTTTATCTGGGCAAAATCATGAGTACCTCAAAGACATTTTCATCCTTAGCTCTCAGCTGCCTCGGTTTAAAATAAGCTTCATGTTATTACACTAATCAATTATTTTTCTCTTTTAATTCCAGTGTGTCTGCACAAAGCAGACAATAAAATATGGACAGAAGGAATTGCAAGATGAGATAAGACAGAGGCATGAACATTTTTCAAATTAACCCAATTGCTTTGTGTCATTTGAGGAGATAACATGCTTTTTCCTCTTGTGGCTAATGAAACCAAGGCCTCAGAATTCCCCAGATCACGAGGGTGTGCTCAGCCCCAGCTCTGCTCAGTTTGCAATTGCCTGGGACAAGCAAAGCACCCCAAATGGGACCACTTATGCTTGCCAATGGGAAGCCAGGGCAGACATACCCACAGTCAGGTATACCTGTTTCCAATGTCCAGCCACAAGAGTAATGTACCAAATCTCTTTCCTGACCGTATCCTGAGGGGAGAGGTTTCCACCCACTAAAGTGAGCATTCGTTCAGCCTGGTGAAGCCCAACCAGGCACGGAGCTCAACCAGAGCCATCAGCTACGTGCAGTCCCAAACCTTTCAAGCCTATAAATCTTCCAGACACCCACATTATTTTTTTCCAGGACATGTGGTACATCAGAGTTTAAACTGTGTTCATACCAGTTTGCTCTCATCTGCCTGATGCTTGTATATAGTCTACAGCATTTAATAGTGCTTCAAGGCCTACATATTGTCAACAGCACAATGAGCCAGGATCTGTGCCACAAGGATTAAGCTGTCATTCAGGCAACAGAGAATGGTAGATTGGCCAGAGTGACATCTTGTGAGGACCTTCAGGGGCCTAAGGGATTTAACAGGAAATGGTGAATACCTTCTGGGAGCAGAATGAAAGAAATCACTAATAATTTAGATTCATTTTTATAAATTAAATGGAAAAAAGAAAACAGTTCAAGATTACATTTGTTGTTATTCATGGATCTCTCACCTTCTTTCATGATAAGATTTTTTAGCTCTTTTAAGCACTTACCAACCTCCTGCTACTGTGTGTTACGTATCATGCCGTGGCATTAACTGTTGCTTCAGAAGTCTGGAAGTAGGCTCACTACATTAGGAAACAGGGTCTGGGAAATCAGATATGATTCCACCTGAAGGTCCATTTGAAGCTGATATCTGGATGAAATTTATCTGTTGCCTATGCAGAAGGCCCAAGCGTCTACATATGCAGTTATCCAGACAACGTGCGGAAGTGAGAGCATCTGGAGACAGCACCTCTGAATACCTCTGAATCTATTTTTCTGGGTGATTTAAATGCAAACGATATCTAAAATTCACTGTGCAATGATTATTGCACAGCAGTACATATTTGCAGTGGGAATGTGGATCCTTTGCTGTTATGCAGCCAACCAGCTATCATAAATTCCAGCTAACTCCTCCCACTATGACAAAATAGGAAAGATACAGAATAGATTTACTCATGTCTAATATGCTATTATTATTGTGCTATTGGAAATTCATTAGAGGGACACCCAAAACCAAAGCAGTTGAATCACTGACTAGTTACATGCTTCTCATATAACCTGATAGCACAGAGCACTTGTGCAAGCTGTTTCTGAAACCACTTTCCTGCAAATAGAGCACATAGACCCTCATTCACCAGAGGACAAAGCACACTGCTTAATTCTAAGAATGTGAGTAATTCTCATTGCCTTTGCACAGTGCACGTGGACAGATGAGCTGGCTGTACTTCAGAAAAGCCTTTAATAAGTTTTATTTGATTTCAGAAGGACTACGCATATGCTTTATATTAAATCTCTGCTTTAAGTACTTTTCTAGAGTCTTTCACTCTCAAGATTGGCTCTTCTTTCTTTTTTTCCTATGGCTGAGGCTAGTTTAAACAAAAATCTCCATCATTTTTAATTATTTGTGACTGGCAAGGACCAAAGGAAAATGAACATGCTGAAGCTGTTTGTAAGAAGGACTGAAGGCAAGGGGGACAAAAAGGTGGTGCTAAGTGTGCAAAGCATAGTGCCATTAGACTTCTGACAGTGAGCCTTCATGCCACTTTCACCCTAGCTGCTTTTGCCCTTAGAATCCAGGTGCTCATACAGTGGAGACTGCAAGCATAGGGTTTGGAAAAGGACGAGCTGCAGCAGCAGTGACCAGCAGCAAGGGTCCCTGCTGCTTCCCTGCAGAAAGCAGCATATTTAGGGGGTGTAGAAGCAAAGCGCCTCTTTTCAAAGTGACCAGTGCAGTCCTGCTCTGCACAGCCCTGGGCAGCCTTCAGCCTCCATCCTGGCAGCACAGCCTGCCAGCTGGGGCCCTGGGGGCACTGAGAGATGACTTCTTTCATTATACACACATATATCATCTTGCATTGACTCCAGATCCTAGCTCAGTGACTGCACACAAACGGATAGTCTGCAAAGTCTCTACCAACAAGCAACACCTTCTTTAGGGCACAGATGCTGGCACTTGCTTTTCAACACCTCCCTGTAACTTTACACACATGGTCTGGGTTTATTTTGAATCAGCCTATCACAGCATATAGTTTATAGCTCTCCTCAGACCCACTTCCAGGAAAGGACTCAGCCTGTGTCACCCCACACTGCCACCACCTCTGCTCCCTGCCTCCTAAGGTCTTTGTGCCTCAACTCAAGCAGGAAGAGTATGTGTTGGAAAAGCCAACCCTCTGCACTGGGCTGGACCACTGTGAAAGCCAGGCACACTCCCTGCAAAATTCCCTTAAAGTACATTCACACACCTTCCACTTAGTTGCAAAGAATATGAAATATTACTCTTGGTTCAGGTGTAGTACCTTCTCCCCCACCCCATCACCTCTCTATTGACTTTTTCAAACTAACTGACCTGTATGGCTTTAAGACTGCTGTTTGGGTGAAACGGGTAAGCCTACATACATCTTTGAAGCCCAGGGAAAACACCTGAGGACTTCCGGAACAGCCTGTCAGTTTCCTGACTGTACAAGGAGTGTAACAAGATGGGTTAATACCCAATTATAGGCTTCTGCATGCATCGGTGTAACTATCTGCATGCTTTGGACATAGGTTTCTGGCTGTGGATAAGGTCAAAGTTCCAGCCTGTGTTCTGGACGGACAAGGTGTCTAGTCTTAAGGACACTTGGTGGTATGCCTTAAAACACAGTATAAAAAAGTTGGCATTCTTATGCCTCCCAGTCTGGCCGCAGGTCTTTGCAGTATTTGGGTATGTTGAGAAAAGCACTGTATTCTGTACTCAGAAGTAAAGATACCTGTGTATTTCCACATTTCTTAGAAATGGAGGCATGAGAGAGGAGTAAAAAGGTTCCAAACATGCTCTCAGACTGCATGAAATTAAAAAAAAAACCAACCCTAAACAAAACCACAACAACAAAACCCAAACACATTTTTTAAAAAGTTAATAAAGGAGACCAAGTGATTTTTGCTGAAGTAATTTCAAAGAAAACTGCATGATTTTGACATCTTTTAGTCATGTTCATGGTTGCTTAGAGCTGTCATGGTTATAGAGAAGGTGGAACTAAAGAAAAGAACAACCAGCAGGACAGAAACACACTGAAAAATAGGACCAGCCCCTTGTCTTGTTTATCCTGAAGCAGTCAGTCATCAATTAGAGATGCCGGATGAACTCCCCCATCACCACCTAATCAGAACTACCACCTTACCCGTTCTCCTGCACAAGGTGCTGCAGCTCACTGAATTTGACTTGGCATCAACTCAGTGGGCAGGTGCAGTGCTACCTACAATAAACCCCAAGGATAAAGTTGTGAGTGTCAAGGCAGAGCTCTGCAATAATTCAGGACATTTGATCTTTGGCTAGGGCAAACCGTGGTCAGTGACACTAGAGAGTGAAAACGCTGTACACGGTCTGTGCATGCGTCAGCCCTGGGGTCCCGGCAGGCTCCCTGCAACTCTGGTGCTCCAGCTGTCATGTACTCGCAGGCTGGCATGGAGGGATGGCAGGCTGAGCATCTGATTCTCTACTTTCATGCTGGGTTTCCATAGCTCTTTTCCGTAAACAGTCTGATCTCTATTTCAATAGTGCACATGTATTCTTCTCTGAGACCCCCATTTCCATCTCTGGCCATTCCCTCCACCGTTCCTCATGCTGTACCACAGTCCTTTTCTCCACCATCTGCTGCAAGGAGCTCATTTGTCAAAGGGACAAGATCTTTAAGGATGTAAAGGAAGAAGCCTGTCAACACTGCTTTCATCCTGACATCTTTGTTGGAGGTGAGCCAGGTGCAAGCCAGCCATGGAGAACTTTACAGGGACGGTTTGTTTAAGTGCATTATAAAATAGATGTTTGTCAAGGGCACAGCGCCCTCACACCAGTGGAAAGAGGCCCACCCTGGAATGAAACCAGATATTTGAGAATGCCACTTCCGCCAACCAAGGCAGCCACCTGACCGGGGTACTGCAGGTGTGAGGGGACCACACTCAGGCTCTGGCTACCACTGAGAGCAAAGACAGTGCCAAATTGCTGCTGGTGTATGTGGCTGAAGCAGAAAACCAAGAGAGGCAGCACCAGGTGGGCCAGCAGCAGCTGACCGTGCTTGAGTTGACCTTGGCCATCACAGCATCTGCACATGCTACTGCACCAGCTCTCTGGTCTTGCAGCCTGGCTCTGCATCTGGACTAATTTTAAGAGACACTGAAAATAATGCGAGACTTTGTTCCTCTTGATGATGTAAGGTCTGGGTGTTTCATGGGCTTGGAATCCATACTCCCTACCCTGAGCACAGAACCCCACATGGGAGGCACCACAGATGAGCACCTGCAAACTTCAACCTAGCCACCTCCAAGGGCACTGCATGCAGTGGGGAGGCGGGGCATCGTTTTCCAGCTGCAAACCAGTGTAATGACCTGCTGAGGAAGAGCAGAACACTCACTTCATCACCACGTGCTCTGATGCAGCAATTTACTTTCTTGTTTTTCCTCCAGATTCCTCAGGTGCTCTGTGCTTTTCCATGGCAGCAAGGCAAGGCTGAAGGCTCAGAAATAAGCACATTTTAGAGGAGCACAGAACTGGTGTGGCAGACCACACCAGAAGAGACCGCATTGAGGAAAGCAAAGGACTGCAGTGCACATTGCTCATTGGCATGCACTGGCCAGGTGATTCACTGCTCTGGCCAAATGACAGCCAGAGCTACAGTCACATCATCATAGACTGACATGGACTATACTTACACCTACCTTCAGAAAATGTTATACATCAGCATGAGTGTTCCCCCCATATCTTTATAGTCACCCAAAGCTAAACTGTTTCAGCACCAAGGGATTCTTAGTAGAAGCATGAGGGAGGAGGAGAGATTGGGGAAAACGTAAGAGCTCTAGAAGTGATATAAAACAGCCTTCCTGTAAACTAGGGTAGTGAAAATCTAGGCAGAACTTGAAATAAATGCCTTACATTAATCAAGGGAGAAGGCAGGGAGGCCTCCAGCTCTCCATCGAGAGAAGGCATGAGTTTCCAGTCTACATGGTGTTTGTAAATGTTTAATGCTCTGTTGTTTAGAACCAATTATTCCAGACATGGAGATCAGATCAATGCACTTTTTCATGTTTTATGGTAAGCAGAAAATACTGTGGCAAATTTCTTAGCTCGGAGTCAGTAGGGAATGGATACAGGGAGAATGGAGAGAATTTGTTACAGGGTTGGTGATGATCATATTGCCCCTTTAGAGTTTGGGGGAGCCCATGTTGAGTGACCTGTCTGGTACTCTGATAGCAACAAGGAGCCAGTGCATCAACAGCCACTGTCCCATGCTGTGCCCCACTCCCTGTCTGGAGTGACAGCTGTGCCACTGCTCAGAAACATTAAGAGAGTGCTCTTCCCCATTCTTTCCACGCAGTGCCGAGCATGGCACGCGTTGCCCGTTCTTTGCCCTCCCAGCCTCTGAAGGAGGATTATTCAGTCCTTACTGTCAAATGCTGAATGGAAAAGCTATGCAGTAGGTCTGAGTCACAGAGACGTGATGAAAACAAGCTGGAGAATTTAAAATGCCAGCTGCTGTCTGATGCCAAGTCAAAATTAATCAGGCTGCTTGATCACTATTGTGATTGCTAACAGAGAAGTGTATGTATATTAACTTGGTTTCCTCTCTATTGTCCAACCTGCCCTGAGGTTGTATAATTTACAGGTAATTAAGTTCAGCAAAGGTTATTGAAAAACAGAAAATGATGCCAACCTAACTCTCTTTTATTCATCTGCCAATGAGACTATGGTATAATTTACCATTTAGCTTTGGAAATCTCTCGTATAGGTTCATGATAAAGGGAATTTTAACTATGCCAAAACCAAAGACATCCTTCCCATCCCTTGGAAGGAATTGTATCAGACTAAAAAACACTCAGGAAAATGACTTCTGCCAGTAAAAGGCCATTTAATTCTAAGACTTCACCACATAAGTCTTTACAGAGATCTAACTCCCATAGAAGCCAAATAGGAGTATGCCATTTTGGGTCCACAGAAAATGTGTTTAGATAGGCACTAGAAGGAGAGAGAAGGAATAATCTTCTTTATGCTACTAAATATTAATCTTTACATTACACAAAGTCTGGGCTAATGTTTAGATCCACACTGATCTGCAAGAGCTCTCTCCAAAGATGTTATGACGCAGCATATTTATAGAGCAAGGCTACTCGGGCATTTGGTGGCTTTCTGACCAGAGCCCCAGAAGTTTTCAAAGTTAGAATAGTCGTTTTCTTAACAAAAAATTCCATTTAAAACATATCTTTTTGCAAGAAAAAAATATTCCAAACTGTTTAAGAAACATAACCGTGAGTGTGCTCCTGGATTTTGAAGATAGACAGCTAAATGTATTTTTGTGTAATTGTAAAAATCACTGATATTTTGGTTCTGAAAATTAACTTTAAATATCCAAAACCAGGTGTAATAATGTAAAGATAAATTAGTTATGTGCTCACATACTGATAAAGTCCACCACAACGCATAAAGGAAGACCAGCTTTCCATCTGAATCTCCATCTTTTTCTCAGGAGAATATAAAGCATCCACACTTACAACAGCAGAGTTCCATCCTCCCCAGTATCCTTTCTGCCGGTGGCTATTGGCAGCTGCTAATGGAAAACATGATCCTTGTTGAGTTTTTTACCACAGTCCAGCCATCAGTGGTTTGATGATTTCCTGAGCCAGAGGTCACACCAAGGCCGTCAGCTTCAATAGCTCTTGATGGAACCTTCTTCCACCTTATTAGGTGTTACGGGTTTTTTTACCTATTGTACATCTGGGCCATAAGACATCCTGTGTCAATGAGTTCTGCTTATGTGTTTCATGAAAAAGTATTGCTTTGCTATTAATTCCATAGGTTTGTTTTGGGGTTTTGTTCTTTGTTTGGTTTTTCCACAGTGGTTTCATTGACCTTGTTTTTCAAGTGGTGCAAAAATTTTAAGTAGAAATGTGTGCTAAAGATTCTTCTGAGCAACATCAAGGCCTGATTGAGATAAATTAGAAAGTGTTCACATAACATGGGGTTCTGCCAATTTAAAAAATATTTTCTTCATTACTTTCACAGTTCTTCTTTTGTTTAATTCGCCTTCTGCACAGAAAGACTACTGGCTTACTGCCTCTCAAGCTGTTCCTCATAGTCCAGTGCAGTAGCACAGACCTCCTGTTCTGGGTGAGTAGCACCTTTGTGAACAAGAATGTCACTTCTAGGGCCTGAAGTCCATCTCCAAAAAACCATTTTTCATTCCATTCCAGACAAATAATTTCAGAATGATGACATGAAAACGTATGGAGTTAGACCAGATTCTGTTAAGTTCAGAATCTGAACTAAATACTCCCAGAGAGCCCACCTCATGTTAAAAAAATGCATTATGTTTACTCTCGTTGCCTGCTGCATCTTGCCAGTGGGTGGCATGAAGCCATCATGAGGGTTAGTACCAGGACAGAGTAGCATTTTAAAATGTTCTGAACATAATAGACTCAGTAGTCAGCTTTCCAGTCCTAATGGGCTGGCTGTTTCAAATTAAATTGAGTTATAGCAGGGCCCCTAGTCCACATCAGAGGCTAAGAGCATGCAAAATGGAATTGGAAAAACTGGAGCCAGTTTGTGTTCCTACTTACGAACATGCAGACAAATCAGCAACTTAGAAATAATCACCTATTAGTTTATTGGTAATTCATGCATCTTAAAAACAGCCATGGAAATGTGTACCCATCCACCTCCATCCCTAAAATCGGCTAACCACAATTGCAGTAACAACAGAGAGCCCAACTGGTAAATTCCTGAAGCAGCCGTTAAGCTGGGGCTGGAGAAGGAATGTAAGGCAAGTGGTGGAGGGCACAGAAAGAGGCTTGCATACATCATCAGCCCCAAATACCTAGATGTTGTGAGTCAGAATTAGGAGGCTGACTTGAAAATTCTCATAAATTCAATGTTTTGTCTTATAGATTTTGAACCTTTAGTTTTGTACCTTTTGTATACATAACAGGGTCAATGAAGAAATGTTTCCTTAACAAAGGCAGCCTCTCAATTGCACGTTCAGGGAGACTTTGGGGGAAAAAAAAATGAACACTGAAAGCTGAAAACATGTGCTAATCTGAAGAGGAAATAGGTGTCATATCAAAATAGGAGAAGTCCCACCACTGACTGACATGAAGCAATGGAGCAAAACCAGCATGAATCTTCCCTTAACCCCAGTTAAGAGCATGCCTGGAGATGCAGCGGTTCCATGAAAGATGTCATTAGGCTATGCCATAGCCAAGGGAGCACAGAGACCAGGGTGTTGGCCTGCCAGCTTTCACCTCAGAGCTATGAGCTGTGGTGGAGGAAAGCAGAGATGACTGAACTGGCTGCACGTAGTTCAGGTAAGATCTGTAGCACAAACATGCCTACATGGTGCTGCACCAGAGCTAACAGGACAGATCTGCCCAAGCCCCTCTACTGAGTTTGAGACCTTGATGTGGCTCACAGGACATTGCTCTACACTGTGTAGGGGTATTAGGGAAGCAGATGTACACCAGCCTAAAGATCTTGAAGCAGAACACCTAACCATGCACTTGTTCGTGCATCTCATTTGAAGCTTTGGATCACCTTTTTCAGTGGCATGTTCCGTGAAAAGAACCAGCAGGTTTCCTGTGCACCTTTAATGTGGGTCCAGAGGCTCAGCTGCCAACCTTGCTGCAACACTGAGAAAGAAGGGAGAGGAAAAATGACTCTTGTAATTAACTGTAGTTAAGCCTGGTTAGAGAATTCAGATTATTACTATGTCTCCCAGCTAGAGAATCACTACTTTTACAGGGATGTACATCCACCAAAGAGGGGAAGACAGAATTATTTAAGATCCTCTAGATGGCCTTATTCTAGAAATGTTACTATTTTTATAAATAAGTGTCATGACATTTCCCCAACTTCTGGACAAATATTGATTGAATTCACACCTTAGAAGGGCTGAGGCTTCCATATTTTAAAGTTCCAATGCACTCTTCCAGATGTACTGTGAATTTGAAAAGATCCCAGCCCAAACCTCCTGTCACAGACCTGAGCTTCAGCCACTGCAGTGGGGCAAACTGGCACAGGCATCACACCAAAGTAAAAAAACACCAAACCCACTATTAAGCCCCTTACCCAGTCCTGTTCTTAGGACTTATGGTGTACCCACATACACATTTTTTTCCAGGCTTTGAGGGACTATTGGCCTTCTGGAAGTTACAGTGGTGATGCATTGAAAGGCTTCAGGGCCATTTATAATTTCCTTAGCAGTATGTGATTCTCTTGATGCAAACAGTTGTAATTCCTATTAATAGTATGTGAGCGGTGTGTTCATACAAAGAAGCAATATACCCCCTAGTGACTAGATCAGAAAGGGTCTATCCAGCAGACTGAAGTCCATCCATTTAATGTGGCAAAACACTTTTTCATGCTTGCAAAGTGCTGTTTGCACACTGTTGGGAACAATTCTTTCTGGGGTGCTGCTGAGTGCTCCAAGGGTCCGGCCCCAGGCAAAGAATGACTCAGGTGGGTGTAAGAGGTTTATGTTGTTTGTGTGCACTCTCCCATACCACCACACTGTGTTACACTACACAGTCTGAACACAGCTCCCATACACCTTCTCATCAACTTCAGGATTATGCTAATATTTTCAAGCTGTGAAGTAATTCTCTTCCCTCATTTCAGACACCCACTGCCTTTCATCATGCTGTGGCGCACCGTATTGACCACACACACTCAAGAAGAAACCCTGATCAACCCAGCTCAGGTCTGCATTACCACAGTGAAGCTCAGACCAGCTAGATGGCAATGAGACACCAGGCCCAGTGTCTTCCCACCACACAAGCAAAATCTGTGACTTTTTTAGGGATGAGTGAGGAGGAGAGAAATTACACGTGTGTAACATAAGCAAGCACACCTCAACCTCACCACCAGCTGTCCCTCTCTTCTGACTGTTTCAACTTCTCAGCCAAGGAGTGCCTTCTCCCAGCCTCCCCCTTTCTATCTCTTACTTGCTCTGCGGTTTATCTCCACATACATCTTCAAAATTTTTCTGTACTTCATTCTAAAAAAAGACATCAGAGAAAAATCCCCTGTTCCCTGGGGGCACCAATCTGAATTTATCCCTTGTCAAACCATCAGTCCCAGGGAGCCACAAGAACATTCCTGTTCACAGGGATTCATATGCCAAAATATTCTGTGTTCATCACTGGCCTTGATTCACAAGAAATGCAAAGGGCTGGGGTTCTCCTGCTCCAACAGACCAGGTGGGAGTTTAATCTTACGCTAATGTCCTACATGGAAAGAAGCCTTGGCTACTGACTAGTTTTCTTGTTCGCAGCTGGCCCAGAGGTATTTAGGCAACCAGAGTTTGGTGCCCTGAGGAGGCAGGTAGTTTAGATGCTTGTGACCACAGGTGTCAAACTGCAGCAGAGTAAATGCACAGGGAAAATCAGATGCAGAGACACCAGCATGCACAGGGCTTTCTGGATACCAAGACTAGCTGCTGCATCAGGTAGCTGAGCCATGTGAAGATTGAAACTAATGCAGAAGTTTGCCAGCTGTGCTGACCACTTGTATGGCTGATGCTGACCAGCATCCTGACGAAGCCATGTTGCCCAGGGACACAGAGCAGTTCTCCATCACCTTCACAGCCTCCTCTAAGCATCTTACATTCATAACATACAGAATGGGAGATATCAGAAAGGCAGATAAGAACTCTACACACACGAGGGGTAGGTGTACCACCCCACTGCAGTCCATCTAGCCTTGTCCTCTACTTCAGGAGCAGCCAGTGGTGAGCACAGTGGTGAAAGTACTAAGTATTTGGGTTTGTTTTTTCTCAAGAGTGTGAGCAGGTTGTACCCAGGTAGGCCTCAAAGGCAACAGAGACCACCTGGGGGAGGTCTACTGAACAGGACAGGGGCCTGAACTGCTTCCACCTGCCTAATCTTACAGCATCTGAGGAGGTATCTGTGGGCAAAAGCAAGACCAGGAGAAGGGGCTGCTGCTGTTCTCCATCTTTTCCCTACGCACTGCAGAGGACATAAGGAGAAGCGCTCTGAATAACAGATACTGTTTTCCACAATAATGTGATGGATCCTACTGGGAAAAGGTTTTATTCCCCTAAGCACAAAGAAATTACATGGTTTGTGGCTATAATGCCTTTTTTGGTTGCTGTCTTTGAAGTGTTATGTTTTTGGAAGCAACGTCTGTCATTGACAGAATATATTTTTTTAAATAGGAATGGAAGAAGTAAATCCAGGTCCTCACATACTCTTCACTCCAAATCCCCTCAAGTCATCACTCACCACACATTTTCCAGAAGGATTTTCAGAGGCATGTGGTAGGCATCATACAACCCTGAATGAGCTCTCCTGGAAACCTGGTCCCTCACCTGAGCACCTCAAATGGCAGCAAAGCACTCCAGAGTACTGAACCTCAAATGAGAGATGAGGGAAAAAGGAGAAGTAAGAGTCAGCTCCCCAGATACATTAGCTGTAACGAGCAGCCTGAGTGATGTTAATCCTAACTCAAAATCTGTGTGTTATTTTGGGCCACTGGCACTTGGGCTGTTGTACGGTCTCTCTGCTTTGATCTGTCTGCAAGGGAATTAAAATGGCTTGCTGCTGGTAGATCTTAATCTTCCAAATACTGGTGGCAACCACTCGCCTCTCAGGAGGGGGATTCTCAGTCACATTTGGGAATCCTTGAGACAGACAGAAAACAATGTTGTATGATGCTGATGATCAGACCATCTTGGGTATTGCCAGTCACATCCCTTACAGTTGCCAATATCCCATCTGGAGACTTTCATTTGAAACAATGCCCTGCTTTGCTATAATCTGTCCCAAAGCGGGATTTCCCAATGTTTTGCCTCTTCAGCAGACTGGCTTATCTCAACCAGTCTGATTATCAGACACTGCAGTTTCCAATAATAACGAGACAGCAGTTAACCCAGTTTGACATGTCTTCAGGCAGTCACAAGCGACAAGCTTCCCCAGCATAGGGAAGGCATTTAAACAAGTTGTCCTTGATTGGTAAGGATGAAATAGAGCTGCAGCTCCTTTGTTGAAGTCTGAATGCTCTGTCGAGGGGGTGGGATACATAAAACACATCATGTCATGAAAGGGGCAAAAATTCCCTTTAAGTGGAACAAACAACTCATGATACAAACAGTGAATTTTTCCCCCCTGGTTTTTTTTTATTTCTTCTTTTTCTTTTTATTTTTCCAGCAGATCTAACCACACAGTGCACTGTAAAGATGAAACGGAGTGAGGTTGTGTGGAAAGGATAAACAGGAAGATCTTTAACTCCAGGAATGGGCTGCTCCATCAGAGGTGAAAAGTTAAAGGCACCCTGCAGCAATTGTTCAACTTGTAAAGATTAAAATTAATGCCTTGGTAAGATACTTTCAGGAGTATTATGGAGAGTGTTTAATCCACAGTCTTCTTTAGCCATCATTACCTCCCCCACTCACCCCGCAAAAAACTAGATCATCTGCATTTCTTCCTTTTATTTTTATTATTTTAAGATTTCTATCGCTACACTGATTTGACTCCAATTTCTGATCAGAGAGAGAGCACAGCTATCATTCCCACATTCAGACAGACCTGCCAGTTATGCAGTAATGGATCAGCATGAGCAAAGCAGAGGACTGGAGTCAGGACATGCTGTGCAATTAAGGTAACTATCTGCTCAAGACAAAGAGCAAGCTTCACAGGCTTCCATTTCCTTCTTGCACTCTCGTTAGAACATGTGGCAGCAATAATTCTCACAATATGGTAGCTTTGTGGCTGCTTGTTACTTAAAAATAAGGGAGGAGGGGGGAGTGTGTGGTGGTATTTCTTTCCTTAGGGTAAGTGTTCTTTCTGTTTTAAGAAGCAAGAGGTAAGCACACCAGCAATAGGCACAGTCTAAATGGAGCCCATGGGCCATTTCATGATGGCTTTTAGGCTTTTTGTTTCTGAAACTCCCTCAAGAGCTTCACATGTAGGACCAAACCCTTTAGTCTCCCACCACTCTGAGAGTGCCTGGTTGCTTCAAAGGGCTGCAGAAAGGCTCTGGTGGCTCATCCTGGAGAGATCTGCACGTTGATTGGAGACCTGGGCACTATAGTAGTAGAGAGGGTTCTGGAATGAAGCTGTCCCAGAAACACAGCTTTCCAGGTATTTTGTGGGATGTCAATACAGAGAGTCTTTTGGGAAAACATCTGTTTATGCATATTTTCTCTAGTTTTTGGTGGGTAAATGGTATTCAATTTGTAACCAACGCTTCAGTCTGTCTTCAACACTTCCCAGAGAAAAGCAGGTATGAATGTCTCCATGAAGACTCTCACCAATCCTTCCTGTGGTGAAAGCCAAGCAGATCCCTTACTG
Organism: Nestor notabilis; assembly: GCF_000696875.1. Lineage (NCBI taxonomy): Eukaryota > Metazoa > Chordata > Aves > Psittaciformes > Psittacidae > Nestor > Nestor notabilis. Next base: position 35,676 of record NW_009909491.1, read on the forward strand.
GCCACCTGCCAGATTCCTAGACCATGTCCACATAGCTTTGTTTGCTGTGTGCAGCTTGGAGGAAATCTTCAGCTACCTCTCCATAAAATCCTTCTGGCCCAATGAGGTGTTGTTTAGCTCAGGCCAGGTCATCTCAGAACCTTTAGCAGGACTGTAAGGTTGCTGGACCAGACTGCATCCACATGTATAGGCAGCCTTATCAAGCTTCGGAGAAAAAACTTTAGCACAAATATTGCACATTTGCCCTAAGCTTATGTCATTTTTTATACATATAACACCAGAAAAGAGGCTCTTGTTCCAGCCAGTATTAACTTTAAATTTAGCCCTTTGCTTTCTACATCAATACAAAATCACTGGTCTGTATATTCAATTTACTCATATCCATTCAGTCCCTTTGGTATCAATGGCAATGTATGGGTAAGAATCAGCTGCATGGTACTGGAATAATCTCAGTATATTCAGATTTAAAGTGTTATTTTCCAAGTGTTATTTTTCATGTTTCAGTCTGGAAAAGACTTTGGTAGCTATTACTGGAGGGTTTCATGCTTTATCTTGTTATAATGTTTTAGAACATAAAAAAAAAAACCTCACCTTGCAACAATCTGAACAAAATATTAATTGTTCTTTTGATAAATCTACTAAATATGATGTGTTGTTTTGTCCTCAGTCCAGCCAGGACATCTGTTTTCTTGGCTTTACAGTATTTAGCACAATGAATCATTTGCCTCCAGTCATTTGCTGTCCCAGCGCGTTATGCTGCCTAAATCTTAGGAAAATTCCACCCGGTCTCCTCCAGATAATCCAGCCATGCCGCACGCCTTGCTCCCACAGCAACGGCACTGGGATCTGCCCACCTCTTTCTCTTTGAGCGTAAAACCCACAAGATCTGTAATTTACAAAGGCTCCCTTTTTGCCTGCACAAATTGCCCCTTCCCTAACGCATGCAGCCTGTTTTGAAATGCCTTCATGGGGCTTTTCTAGTCCCTACACCTATCTCTGTATTAATATATAGAATGAATAAATACATAAATAGAATGAATAAACAAAACATGTGGCTCTCTTGTCCTCGTGTAACAGCTCAAAACACCCTTCTCTGCAAAATAGAGTTGTCCAATTCAAACACTCTTTTGGGAACAGGCCTGACCCAGGCTACACCAGGGGGCAAGCCCCAGAATTGTGTTTGCGGGAGAAGGGGCACACAGCCATTTACAGGGTATCAGATCAGGTGGGAGCCACTGCCTGAGCCTTCCTGGGTTTTCTACTCCAGATAGAGCAATATCTGATGGGACGTAGCCAATGCACATCCTGGCAGGCACTGCTGCCTGCAGGCAGGGTGACTGGCTGAGGATGCTGCCAGCAAGGTAGAGAGCCTGGGCAAGTGGGACAGTCTGGCCAAAATACATCTGCATGCATGGCTTGCTTTCTGCTGAATAATTCTCATAAAAGATGTCTTTGTTTAAATTATCCAAAGCTCTTCAATGGAGTGACAGTGAGTGATGAGATAGTGACCTCTGTGTCTGGAAAATGCCTTTTTGCATGCTTCTTGGGGGCCAGGGATGAGACTGGGGCTCCAGGTGCTGGGAACAGAAGTGCCATTGGGCCAGAGCAGGAACATCCTCCTGGCATGGGTGACTGGATTGTCCCCCCATGTGGCTTCCCAGAATTTTTCTGTACATGTGTAATGCACAGGAAGGAGAGGTAGAAAACAAAGGTAATGCAGGATTCCTGGGAACAAAGCAGACATCTTCTGGTGGGGATAGCACAGGGGTTTGCAATTATTTGGGTACAGACCCCATCCCGGCTTTACCCTGAGGAAAGGGTCCCTTTCTTTTCTCACCTTCTCTGGGAAATGGACAGGACTACCCCAGCTGAAGGACATCTACCCTGCCTGGGAGTCTCCTGCCATCCATGAACAAGGGAGGAGAAAGGATGCAGCAAAGACTAAGTCTGAAGCCACACACATATCCACCCCAGCAAGATAAATATCTCACTAGGTCTCCCTGCCCCACATTTGTTTCCCATGCTACAGCCAGCTTCCCCAGCTAGAAAGACTACTGTAGTTTGATTTGCAAGCATTTCATAGAGAGCGCAGCAGGACAGAGGCAATGCACTGCCAGGAGAGGGGCTGCTGTGCCTCCCAAGCTGGGACTTGGCAGAAAGATCCCATGCCAAAACAGTCATAGAGGCTGAGTGAACTCCTCTCCCTCTGCACGGTCTATAGTTCAGGCTTTCTGTAGCAGAGGTTTTTAGGGATCTCAGACATAAGCTCCTAGAGACTTCCCAGCTGTACGTTAGGCTGATGATCACAGGGCAAGATGCTATTTATAATGTACAGTACTAAGCACTAGTGCAGAACAAGGGTAAATATTACAGCACTTGCTTAAGCAGTCTTCTTGTATCAGCTGGCCTTGGGCTGGTCAGGTAAAACCAGCCTTCAGACCTTCAGCTTGTATCCAAGGACCAGAAAATAAGGAGGGAATCTCAGGAATAAGGGCTCTTTGACAGGATTTCTGCTGCTTTCTGGCTCTAGCTGCATTTTCTTCCTCTCACAGGCCAGGAACTTGAAACTCTAGACAGAAAATATCAAATACCTGCTGACAAAGAAAAACAGTAAATCTAACAGTTCTGCAGCTTTTCTCAAGAAGTTTGGGAGTTTAATTCTCTAAATGATAGAAATAGATAGTGCAGTACCTAGAACGGTATGAAAGCTTGGAGTACCACCAGCCTGAAACTGGAGAGGAAAACTAAGTGAACTTTTTCACAGCCCCACTCAAAAACAGTCTGAATTTCAGGTGAAAGTTCTCTTCGGCTTTAGAAAAGCCAGTTCTCCTATCATGAAAAACCAAACTGGGACACTTCAGATAACTCGTGTTTTAAACAGTTAAGTGGCAATAATCTGTCTACAGTCTGTTTCCCAGAGACCACTCCATTTTGATCTATTGATTATAGAATTAAAATGTTTACATTAAAGGAGAGATGAGAATGAGCAAGCTGGATCCTCAGGGACAAATTCTGTTCTTTCCAGCCTGTGTAGCTGAAGGATAGGAGTGTCTGACCAAAGGGATATATGACATTTTAAAAACTGCCCCAGGTCTCCTGACAGCCCTTGCTCTTGGGAAAGCATCTTTGGCTCCCAGGCAGTTGCGTAAGCACTGTGCATTGCATGAGGGAGGTGTGCCATTATTTATTTAATAGCCAAATAAACAGTCCCATAAACCACTGTGAATGGTCAGGGGAAAAAATGAGATTTTTGCCTTTGGGCCCTTCCACATGTACCTCTGGTTTGAAAGTTGGGGGTTTTTTTGTGTTTTTTCCAAAATATCTTTGCATATTTAAACCATGATGGGATTTCCTGAAATTCATCTATGGCAATGCATTCATGTGTCCCTTCTCCCAATTAAGGTTCATAGAAAACACATGTAAACCATGCTATTAAATGAGAAACTTATTCCAAATGTATTAATAATTCCTTGCTTGGTCAGTTCTTCCTCCAAGTAGTGTGCTCAGTGCTCAGCCACTGCCCTGCCCTAGGCTGTGGGCATCAGGGAGATAATCTGATATACTGTTTCCTATTTAAACTAGAAATCTTTAGCCACTGCCCAGTTTTCAAGTGCTATATTCCTAGGAGGTTTTATGTCGGAGCAAAAGCTTGGAAAAGCTCTTCTGCTCTGCAGAATATGGTCCTTCTCCACCAGAGGCAATGGCACTCTTTCATAAATCCAAGAGGCAATCAGGACTTTCCCGCAATATTCCTACTGACAGGCTATTCCAGACCACCACAACTTGGGAGCTGGAAATTAAGGGCTAAAAAAGAAGGAAAAGAAAATGTCATAGCATATCAATGTTACTGCTTAAAGCAACGTCGTGTTCCCAGCCAGCTCTCCCAGGTCACCATTTTTAATTCTCCCAGCTCAGTAGGATATTGCTAAGCGATTATCCCAAATGCTTAACCTCAATTCTAGGTGCTGCAGATTGCTTGTATGAGGAGGAGAAACTGATGTTTTAGTCCAGACTTTCTCTAACACCAATTTTTCTTACAAGACACTACCAAATGTCCTGTTTCCCCCAGTGCCATGGGGCACCTACCTGCTCACCTCTCTAAGCCTCTTGCTGGCCAAAAATGTTCAAAAATCTTGGCCCTTGGCCTTTTCCTTCATCTGACCCCCCCACTGATTCTGTGAGTAGTACCTATCAGGTCTACTACCATTTAACTTGCGGAGGGATTGAACTCTTCGCTCGTTTAATCCTTTTGTACAGTATCTGCCATCTTCGGCAAAGTATATGATTTCTCACAGGTATAAGACTTACTAAAAGAGTTGCCTGTTTTTCAGCATAGATATGTTAAATCTCATAAGCTCCAAATATCCATACCTCCCTGTGTCATTCCTCAACTGAAATATTTCACCACAAATCCTGGGATCTTTTCTTTCCC
>NW_009909491.1:40138-84851 GCF_000696875.1 Nestor notabilis
GATATTAATTTTCAAATGGCCAGTTCTTAGCTTCCAAGTATTCCTTGTTGGGGATTTGATCAAACGCTCACTGAGAAGCTGAGCAAACAATGATATTTTTCATTGTCTCTTCCAGCAGACCCCAACAGCTTTCTGCTTTGCAGAAAGCGTGTTAGGTAATGTGCATTTGGCTGCACAAAGTACAATGCAAGTGAGATTTTGGTGGTTTCTTCATAGATAAGCTATCCTGGCCTGCAAGACTGCCCACCGTAGCACAGTCCTGCAGGTACGCTTCGCTGCCCTCCCCTCAGAGGAAAGCCATGCACCTGATCTCATTTACAAGAACATAGCCTGACAGGGTGCTGTCTGAGTAAAAGGATTTAAAAATAACATACAGCCGTCCTGGGATCCTGTTAAAGAGACAAAGCAGGACCAGTGAATATGAGAATTTATATTTCTTATGTTCAGCGTATGATCTATTTCACTTATTTTAGGGCTGCTGAATGAGTAATGCCTTGTCCCAGTGGAAGCCTCTAGAGGAGAGCTGGAGGATCTACCACCCACTGCATTTTTCAAGTAGCTCAGTGATATATCAGCTGGTATCAGTCATCTGATCTCCTGCAAAAGAGCCCTGAAAGATGATTTTCCGTATTGTCTTCCTCAGTTCATCATGATATAGCTCTCTTCTCCCTTTACTAAGCTTCTTAAATGGTCATCTTGGCAGGGGTGACACAAACTGCCTCTTACTCCTGAGAGACTGAAGTAATTTGTAGCTATTATTTACCCTAATGTCTCTGGCTCTCTAACACTTATATAATTTAACCTTTCAATTTCATCTTTATGCCTAATGTGGCAAAATTTGCTCTATTCCAAGGTACTTGTGCTGGGATGAGTGTTTCTTTTAACAAGGAGATCTGAGGGGAAGAGGGAGGTTCAGGGCTTAATTGAACTTTGGGTTGCTGCTTGGCCATGAAAATTTTGCTTTTTTATCACTGCTTAGTTTGAGCAGGGCAACTGTGAGAGCTCTGGAGCTCTTCCTCTGGAGGAAAGACACAGACCTGTTAGAACAAGTCCAGAGGAGGGACACAAAAATGATCAGAGGGATGGAGCACCTCTCCTATGAAGACAGGCTGAGTGAGTTGGGGTTGTTCAGCCTGGAGAAGAGAAGGATCTGGGGAGACCCTACTGCAGTCTTTCAGGGCGTATAACAGAGTTGGGGACAGACTTCTTATCAGGGCCTATTGTGATAGGACAACAGGCAATGGCTTTGATCTAAGAGAGGGAAGAGCTAGACTAAATATAAGGAAGATATTTTTTACAATGAGGGTGGTGAAACACTGGAACTGGTTGCCCAGGGAGGTGGTAGATAACCCTTTCAAGGTCAAGTTGGACAAGGCTCTGAGCAACCTGAACTAGTTGAAGATGTCCCAGCTCATTGTGGGTGGGTTGGACTAGATCAGTTTTAAAGGTCCCTTCCAATTCAAACTATTCTAGGATTCTGTGATTCTATTGTTCTATGCAAAGAAAGCCATATACGCAGTAAAAGCCAGTGCCAGTTTATCTCTGTTTTTCGCCAGAAAAGTCACAGTCCAGTTTGTGGAGGAAGATGAGAGAGGCTGAGCTCTAGAGGAAGAGGAGACATAAAACTAGGTAACTAGTGAGCCTACATACTACATGCTCTCATCCTCCCCATGGGAGAGAAAAGCAAAGCAGAGAGGTGCCTATTTTAGGATGTGCTTCTCACATTCCCAACACAGAATGAGATGCTGCTGGAATGCCAGCCATAGGACAGGGGGGCCAGTGCAGAGACAGAAACATTGTATAAATTAGGGCAATTCAAAGCCCACAAATCATCAGGACAAGCAAAGGAATTAACCCTGATTATTAGTGGAGACTAGAAACCAAATGTCAAAGCCAAGGGCATACAGCCTCATTCAGGGCTGGAGATTTTCCAGCTGACTGTAAAAGCAAAGAAAATATGGTACAATCTCAGGCCTCCAGATGGAAAATGGGGTTAATCCACTAGAAAAAATGTACGTAAGTATAAAAAATCAGGAAAAGGAGAAATCAGACTTCTGCTTACCCAATCAGAATAGGGAATAAAAGTTACAGAATTAAAATCTGAAGCCTCATACAGCCTATTTCAGATGTATTGTATACGAAGCAATTTTTTTTTTGCTGGCTTCCACTGACTTTAATACTCTAATTATTTAGTGAAATGGAGAGTTGTTGCAAAGGAACTGCAGCTCTCTTATGCAGTCTAATAGAATACCCTGTTCTAAGGTGGCAGCTACATCACTACCTCCTATGATTCTGTCCATCGGTGCTGAGAATTCTAATGGAGATTTCTGTTTCTAGCAGCACTTCCGTGCTTCTGCCTCTTCTCTCTGTGGCCTCCTTGCTGCACACGGGTTGCAAAGTGAGGCAGTGTATCAGCAGCACAAGAAACAGACTGGTGTCCACAGAAGGAGGTTTAAAATGAGTGCAGGAGGTTTTAGACCAAGGGCAGCTCTTGTCTTGGCTTGCACAACAGCTTGAGAAAGAAACCAAGAGTAAATAAAAGATGGCTTATTTTTCTTTAAAATCAAAAAACAAGCAAGGGGGCCAATTTCTGAATAGCTAGGCTGTGCACACCCTCACGTGTGCTCTCCCACAGACACACACAAACAGAGTTTTATGTCTGGTGTGATGGGATGTCTCTGCCAGTGAACTGAGAGTGAAAATTAATCTGTTCTGATGGCAAAACTACAAGTATATCAGGAACAAAACTGAATAGAGAAAAGAAATCAGGCCATTGTCATAAAATGTTGGCCTGTGCTATTACTTGGATAGAAGATCACCAAAATAAAAGTGAGTTGTTCCAGAAAACAGTTTTGGTGATTTAGTGTGTAGTATTCTTCCAAGTCAATACTGAAATCCAGCTCCAGCAGATGGTTAGAGGCTGTTAGAGGCTCTGTAAAAGCAAGTGGTCCTTAAAAGGTCCTGTGGCATCATACATGAGAGTAGGAGGTATTAATCAAGGTGTCCAGAACAAAATCCGTACCTTGGCTATTATATTCAGAAGATGCTTAAGAGTTGCCTGCAGTTTGTCATCTTTATTTTCTTCCCTGAATAAGTGGGTGCTGTTGCTGTTCAGTGCTTTCCTAATTTTCATCCCACAAGTGTCTGTGTTCACTAATGAAAAAAAAGAACATTAAGCAGGCCTCCCCAATATTTGGGAGTGACTTATTCCAAGTGTTACTTTTATTCTACAAGACTGAGGACACTTATGTTGACTACAAAAGTTACTCCCCCAAGCTTTATCAAGTTTATGCAAAGTATCATTGGAATTCAATCTGCATTCATCTTCTTACAAAGTCTTAGCTCCTAACTCAGCAAAGCACTTCAAACAGGTTAATGATTACACTGATTTCAACCCACAAGTAAAATTAAGGCTGTATTTCATTAATTGGCTACATCAGCACTTTATTTGTCTGAGCTCCAACTAAGCGTGTTTCAGAGGAGCCACCGGAATCTTTAAATGACTCATGTCAGTCTGAGTAAGGACTGAAAACTGCATTTGTCCCGTTTATTCATCAGAGACTTGCAAAAAATCCCAGCCTCAGCACGGTCAGTGAATGATTTGACTGTAGCAATGCCAAAATTTTGCTCCAGCAAAAGTTCCAGTGAGCCTGGGTGTTCCCTCTTGATTTGTAATATTGCCCATGTAATCATTTATTTCAAATGCAGAGGATGAAAGCCAGGCTTTGTCGGGCACCTTCATGCAGGTTCCTGTTTGTTAAACGTTGTTACCTCATTGAAACAGTATATTGCCTGTGAAAATACTGTTTAAACAAATCTGACTTTTTTGATCTGTGTCATTATCTCAGGCTCTCTTTAACGTCACTTTGAATGGTAATAAGGAACCCTGTGATAGTCCGCAAGAGCTGGCACTGGCAGCAGGAAGTTTGTACCAACTGTAAGCGTTAAAGTAGCTCCCATTGCATCAGCCTGGGAGAGTGGTTTAGGAGGGGAGAGTGGTTTATCTTTCATCATCGCTCAACACTACCTATTCCGTACAGGTGCACTGACCTCTATGGTGTCAGTGATGCTTGCCTTAATCATCTGCTTTGCAAGGGTTCAAACATGCCTTCCCATGCTTTCTCTCCTGCTGCACTGAATCTTGGAAGGGACACCCCATAAATATACCCAAATCTCACTTACCATTCTTTAAACCTTCACTGAAGTTTTCCTTAGTGATGCTAGAAAGAAAACTGAGCTCTTCAGCCCCACTCTGCAGCTGCAACAGCTGCACAGGCTGGCTGCACCACCTCATTACTCCCTCCAGTCCCTGACAGCGCCTCTAGCTTTATTTGTCTGTAGTTCCCCACTCCGTGTATGGGGGGATTCCTCTGCACCTGGATGGTATGTGGGGCAATGCAACTCTGTTCAGTGCTCGGGTTTATGCGTTCACATAGCATCTTTGCCCTTAATGCCCTACACCAGAGAACAAAGGCAGGGCTATCCTTGCACCAAGCTGGCCAGCCCCCATGCCTGGCAGGGTGTATTCCCTCAGCATGCCTGCTGCAAGGTGTCTCAGGAGGAAGGGCACGCAGCTCTGCCACCTGTCTTCCTGGTACTGTGCCGCCTTGGTTTATGGACACAGTATCACTAAGCCCAGCCTGGCTGGTTACAAGAACACAAGATGCTTGGGTGGTTTCCAGACACCCCCTGCAGTGCAGTGGCTGGGAGGAATGCTGGGCAATTCAATGCACCTGCTCTCTCAGTGGGCTCACTGCAATTCGGTCACAGCATCCTGTTGCCTTTTCATTGCAGCTGGACCCTGGATGAACATAGGAAGGGTTTCCTCCTGCAGTGGGGAAGCAGAATTGTTTCCCACCCTGGCAGCAAACAGCCACTTTGGAGCACAGAAAGCTGCCACATCCTCAACCTCCTTCTTTCCCACCGAATGCTTCTCCCCAGAGTGGGGAGACATGCAGTTTGTGGTCAGAGCTGGTCCGAAACACAGGTGCCAGCTGCCACCAGGGAAAATGTAGTGGTTAGCTGCCCTGTATCAGCACCTAAGGTGAAGGACAGGGTGCTAGGAAGGGAGAAATAGAAAGTGAAGTTTGGCTACTCACCAAATTAAGTGCAGTAACAACAAGATTACCATCCATATGACAATCATTTCATGGCCCTGAAGCTGTAACCACTCTTAAAAAGAGGATATAAATGAAAGATCAACTCCAGCTTCACCACAGAAGGGAATTAAGTGTATTCCTTAGCTATAATGGCTTATGAGGTCATCATAACTTATACTGTATTCTCCATTTTTGTCTTTCTTGAAGAGATGCTTTATTGTAAAAGAAAAGTGGCTAACGTGCAGAATTGTATGTGATTATGGCTGTGTGTTTTTCATGATAGAAAAATAAAACAAACCTCTTTTCCATCTATTCCCTTGCAGTATAGGATGGCTGGTGACATACACCCCACCCCACCCCACCCCCAGTCTTATTAGAAAAATATTACAGAGGAGGCTTTTTACTGCTCTAATCACCTCTCACTTGTGCTGGAAATGGCTCAGCTGGGACTACCCAGGCAGTGTGCATCTATCAGGGCTGTTTTACACCAGGCCAAGTGGAGGTCAGGCTCCTCAGAAGACCAGATAAAAGCATGGTTTGTGTTTCCTTGTTGCTGTTAGTTTTCTGAATATTCCAGCATGGATTCCCCTCCGCACTGGAGTTATCACCTTTAAAATTCAGGGATTGCTAATGCTTTTATTTTTGAAAAGAGAGGACTGCAACAAACCTAAATCCCGACTGCAGCGTAGCCTGACTTTGCATTGTCTAAAAAAAACCACAAGGCATGATGTAACCAACAACTGAAAAACAACTGCACTCGGTATGCCAATTAGCAAGGTGATTATACCCACCATGTGCTCACAGGCACCTCATTCCTGCCGAGTGAAGTAATTGATTACATGCACAAACCGGGTGAATGTTTACCACAGAGATTTTCATCAGCACCAAAGCAAAACAAGGCTGCGAAGGGCCACAGGGCTGTGGGGCAGGGCAGGGAGAGGCAGGGGCTTGCTGCCTTGTGCATTGCCCCAGCTCCATCCCTGTGAGGGTGGGAAGCAGTGCTGGAAAACTGAGCGCCTGGCAGTGCCTGCCAGGGCACAGCAGGTTTGGAAATCTGATGTACACAGTGTAGCAGGACTACTCTGGGAAAAGTTTTCCCGCTGTGCAAAGGAGTCTCTCTCAATACCTAACTTACTCCCTGCCTCGCTACACTAATTCTTATTAGTGGATTACTGAGGCCCGAGGCACAAACAGTTCCTGATTTCTGATCACATACAAGGACCATTTCATGGCCATTTTTGCTGGCCCCTTTTTGTGCAGATTTTTTTTTTAAACAAAATTGTTGTGCTGTTAAAGTAAAAATAATCGGGGCAGGATGCCCAGTGAGAAAGACTTGTCCTGCTGACAGTCTGTTGGGCAGATGTTTTGCTTCCCTGGCTTCATGAAGTGCTGCAGCAGTTGGGAGTGAGCAGGCCTCCACAACGGTAAAGGCAGGAGCAAGGAGCAGCTGTCTTCTCAGAGGAAAGTTAGGACCCGCATAACAACAGCAGTGCAAATTTCCAAACATGAAACACCTCTAATTCCTTTGCAATAATAGTTTCTTTTTAAGCCATCAAGCATGTTAAAAGTAATCCACATGAATTTTTACTGGGGAGCTACCCAGAAGTGGTGAAGGCAGTGAAAAGGCTGCTTGCTGCAGATTTCAGATGGCAGCACTGCACACATTTTCTCTTTAGATAGAGATAAAGGAAGGATTTCCTACAGCCAAAAAATATCATGTCTGCCTGAGAAATGGATTAGCTTAACATCGGTGCTCACATTCTGAGAGCTGGCTGTAGGTGGCTGGAAAATCCAGCTTTGTGGAAGGGCTCTCCAGCTTTGGCCAGTTATCTGCTCCACCCCGGTGCATCGAAAGGTGTCCCATTTTGTACCAAGGCAAAGCTTGTGTTATCCCAGAACTGGAAGCTCTTCCAAGTCTCACTGTCAGAGAGAGGTTAAACAAACAAACTAAATCCCAGGGAGAGCCTGGCAACCTGGGCAGAGGCAGCAGCAGTCTGTCTTCCAGAAGAAATTGCATGCCAGCCATGCCATTTCATCCCTGCTCGTGCCACTGAGAACCATTGCACCTCCCTCCCATGTGTTCACATGTGATGCCTTGGCATGCAGCTCTTTACACCAGCCACCACAGACCTGAACCTCAACTTCAGAGATGCAAAAAGTAATTGCATATGAATTTTGTTGATGTCGATGCCATCAGAAACCCCATGGGAATCTTTCCCTTCCAACTTCCCAATCCACAAATGATTTCTCAGTGAGGTTCAGACTACAGCCCCAGCAGCAATTGTCATGGAAAGTGAAGTTTGTAAGGAAGAGTGAGGGCTTTACTTTAGAAGAAGAATGCAAAAACACTTGTACCTGAACACGTGCCCAACCCCTCTGTGCTTGTTGATGGAGCTACCTTTGTTGTGTTTCACACCACAGTCCCCTGTCCTGCATACTGGGCTACAGTTCCTCACCCCCCTCCCTTTTATAGGTGTTTATGGTAGGATATGTGCTTTGCTTAGATGTGGAACGGCATAACATCCCTCACGTGATATTGCGGTCCAAACTTCATACAGTGAACGGGCTGTTATGCGACCTTTAGACACAATGCCATAAATGCAAGTGCTCCTCCTGCATCAATGGAGCAAAAAAAACAAAACCAAAAAAAGCAGTTGTGAAATTGTACTGTGACACAGATGCTAAAGAATGGCACTCCGAGACCAGCCATCTTTGCAATGGAAGAGGAATATGACCATAAAATCAGGTTGAAACATTTTTAATAATTTTAAGTCTTGTTTAAGACTTAGGAAAATACTTATGTTTTGTTCTGAGGAAAGACAGTCCCAGGAGGCTTGAACACTTCAAAGAGTTTCCATTGGGAAGCACAGCACCCTGGGAATGTAATTTGAGTGATCAGCTCCGTGAGGGCCACATTGTGGAATGCAGGATCCAAGCTAAGTCCATGTTTGTATGTGCCTCTATGGCAACCATAAATCACATCTTCACCCCGAAGGTATCAAGTACAATTTCAGAACCTCAGTGCACTGACACTGCCTTCTTGACGTATGATCCCATCCTTAAACTAAAAAAAAGAGAATGTTGGACCAAAAGGATGTTCTTCTCATGCTTGTACTTAGCACAGAGGCTTTTCATCCAGAGATCTTTCATCAGAGAGCATTATCATCTCTCCTAACAAAGATGTAGTAGGATCCAAATCCATCCAAACTTTGCTAAACCCCAGGATTAGAAGTGTGATTTGTATGGAAGTGACAAATCTTAGACGCATGCCAGGATCAAATAGGAACAACTAAAATCAGTCAGCTAAACACGTTCTGCCGGGCTCTTGGCAAAACACTCTCTGTCCTAATGCACAGAGAGAAGGAGATTAGAGAATCAAAAGGGGTGTATTACAGTCTCAGAAGCTGGAGCTGGTTATAAGTCTATTAGCATAACAAAAAGGAATGCACCAGGGTGGGAGAGCTGCCAAGGGGAGAGCTGGTAATTGCAGTCACAGGAAGAGCAAACAGAGCTCCTGCAGGGGCTGGCGGCAAGCAAGCACAGTGAAAGCTGGAGAGGGCTTCCAAGTGCTTTGGGGGAAATGGAAAACTCTATCCTTTCTGGTTTGATCCTGTGCAGTTGTGCAGAAAGATAAAAAAGCTCGCTCAGCACTGTCAGGGGAGAGAGTCCTACATTTCCAAAGGACTGGCTGTTTGGGCAGGGGATGAGGAGTAAAGCAGGTGTCTGAATCTACATTTAGGAGCCAGCAGTGGAGCAGCAAGTCAATGGATCTGTCACAAACCGTTTTCCTATCCCAGCTGGCTCACGACAGAGAGGTAAAGGCTCGTGTACTCCTGGCCAGCAGCTACATGCACCCAAGCCACCCATACCTCCTCCAGGGAGACCCCCTGAGCCAGGGGCTGCTCTGGGTGACTGAAGGATGGTGAGGGAGAGAGAGGGCGCTCCTCCATTTGGAACAGCAGCAGATTTGTTCAGTTGATTATTTTAACAGGGAGGGAGAGCAAACACAGTGAAGAATGGCTCAGCTGGGAAGCGGGGACAAATCTGCACAAACAGAACCAGCAAAGAAGCTGAAGAGCAGGAGAGCAGGGTAAAAGGCTTTACTCACAGGCAGATGCTACCCTTATGAGACAACAGTCTGGGGATGACTAGTGGCTATTCATACTCTACCTGCAATGAATTGCTTCATTTATTTCAGGACAAAGAAAATGGTTTTGTTCAATCAAATATGTTTTTGCTTCATATTGGGAAAAGCTACTCCTGAAGGCCTGTTTTCCTTTTTTTTAATGAAGAAAAAAAATATAATCATGCTTTCAATAGTCCTCTCTCCCTTCTCAAGATTAGCTCTTTGGATAGAAGTATTTGCCAAACATCACTTGAATTTTATCAAGTGTTTCGTCCTACCTGATGACTATTTTCAGAGAGTTTATGACTGAAGGGCAGAAACAATGCCCTGGTTTAACTTCTCATCAGACTTGCGCAGCATCTGGATATAGCCATTTCCCACAACAGCACAAGTTCAAGGCCCTGTCCCTCTTGCCAGAAAGGCAGTCATTTTAAGCTCTCAGCAGCTAAGGAAGCCAGAGGAGCTCTCAAGCACCTCTGTGCAGATTTGTATCCTGCCCACAACCCTCACTCCCTGTGGGCACCTCCTGGAGGCACAGCACCCATGGAGGGTGCATGGGAAGTAATGTCTGAGCAGAAGCTAAACAACGTAGCCTTAGGCTACATGCTATGCTTACAGACAGTAGCATTTGTTTGTCTGGGTGCCTGTAGCAGGAATAGCAGAAAAACAAGGGAGAAGGCAGCAAGCAAGCACTTGGCTTGGCTGGAAGACAACGGAGAAATTCAGAGGTTGATAGTTCCTTGAAAATTGTGATCATAGAATCAAGTAGGTTGGAAAAGACCTTCAAGATCATCAAGTCCAACCATTACCCCAGGACTGCCAAGACCAGCACTAAACCATGTAATTGAGGGCCTCATCTGCATGGCTTTTGAACACTTCCAATGAAGTGCAGAAATTTTTCCTAATATACAGTCTAAACCTCCCCTGGTGCAGCTTGAGGCAGTTTCCTCTTGTCCTATCACTGTTACTTGGGAGAAGAGACCAACCCCCACCTCACTGCAACCTCCTTTCAGGTAGTTGTAGAGAGCGGTAAGTTCCCAACTGAGCCTTCTCTTCTACAGGCTAAACAACTCTCTCCAGACTAAACAACCCCAAAAAGACTGTCTCCTACTATTTGCTTCCAGTGGAGCTGAGGGTGAGAGGATTGTGGTAAACAGTAACGGTTCAACAACACCCAGCTCCATTGCCTGGTCTCTCCAAGAGCAAACCACACATGTCAAGAGCTCCTGGGTCACACTGGAATAACAACACTATGGGAATGGATGTCTCGTGATGTTATTTATTGGGCTAAACATGCCAAGTAGTGCAGAGGCTTACACAGTCACGTCAGTTGTGTCGTGCTCAGACAACTCCCCGTCCCACTTCAAAAGGTACCTGGTGCTGCCACATGACCTCCAAGTGAGCAAGCCAAGGTTTTTAACAACATCTATTTTCCTCTGTTTCACAGGTCAGTGCTCATTATAAACTGCCAGTGCTCTCCGGAAAGATTTATTGTGAAAGGCAGCATGGAAAACATTTGTGCTAAACTAACAACAAGCACGTTACTTCTGTGCAGGGACTCGCCATGTGATGTAGGTGCAAAAAAAAATTCCTCACTTCAAAACACATGGTCTCCTTTATGCAGAATCGTGGTCCTGTGTTTCCTTGCAACATTTCAGTGGCACTTACATATAAAATGGTTTGTTCATTCGCAGAACAAGCAAGACTGGGAGGCTAACTGCACTGATTCCAGGCAGTATTTTGCCAGTGCAAACTTGTGAACTGTTAGCTGCCAAATACTCCTAAGATTTATTCAAACCAGAGAACTACTACCTACCAGTTCAGGTCGTATTTCTTCTCCTATACCTCTTTAAATCATGAGCTTCCACAGGCCAAGTTGTTTGGGTGTTTATTTTCTTTAACACAGCAAGCCTGCAGCTGGCAATAACTTTTAGAGTTGTCTGGCTCTGAAGTTCACATTTCAGCTCCCTCTGTGTTGCCCACTGTTGTTTCTAGTCAGTGTCAGTCAAAACCCCAAACTGTGTTTCTCCCACCTCTTAGAGCGGAACTATTCGTATGCGGGTCTCTACCAGTACAAACAATGCAGCAACAATAGTTAAAAAAAAAAAAAAGGAGTACTGCTATAAATACTTTTATTGCTGGTGTAGATGATTTACTGCCCACTTAGTTAATCCCTATAAAATAGCACAGCTGAACGCCTTTAAGTTGCATGCATACAGATGACTAATTAAATACACAATTAAATGGCTTGACCTGGCACAATTCTGACCATTAAAATCATTAAAGAAATAGAGCTTGCAGTTTCCCCAAGGCAAAGACTTCCAATGAATAATTTTGGTGTTGCAGTGGCTTGGGGCAGTTTGGGACAAACAGTATACTCACAAATCAAAGGGACAGCCAGCACCTCAGGAGCTGGCTACCTGGCCCCATCTCTCAGTCCAAAACCTTGGCTCCTTGCTCTGTGCCATGGAGCCGGGGTAGCAGGACAGAGGGAACACCAGAACTGGAGCAAAAATTAAAATAAATCAGCCAGAAGTACTAGTTCATATTCTGACAAATCTTATGATGAATTCAAGCATTTGGTATAATACTTAGGTGCAATTGCAGTATGGGATCAGCCAGCACTACGAATGCACATCCCTCTGCTCCTGTCCCAGCAGGAGCTTAGGGCCAAGTCAAAGGGCTTAAGCATCACAGCTGGCCACTCACAATCCCTCCCACCAGCACCTAACATCACCTTTGCAGGTTAAGCCATGGGCTTTCCTGGGTTGAAACTTCAGCCTGTCTTGGAATATTTGAATAACTTCATACTGGTGACAAGAAGGAGGTTGGAACGAGATGATCTTAAGTTCCTTTCCAACCCTAAGTATTCTATGATTGTATGATGTTATTCTGTCATTTCATTAAAAAGTTTTCTCTGGAGTTTCCACCCTGAAGAGTCTGCTGCTCACCCCTGTGTTCACTGCTGCCGTGTCCATGTGCACTAGGCTGGAGTAGGCATCTTCTTGTTGTTAAGTGCACATTTGCCTCAGAAAACACTGTACTTCTACTACTTAAGCAGACCTAATTCTTCAACAGAAGTACTATTTCAACAGAAGCAATTAAAAAGATCTGCCATTGTGGCAAAGCACCTGCTTCTATCAAAACTTCATTTAGCTTATCGTTCTGCTTGACTTTCTGGAGTAATTTTTAAACAGGCAGGGCTTTTTTGTTCTACTAAGAACATTTCTCTTTGAGAAATAGCGGTATTAATTAGAAATGTTCTCGTGTCATACAGTTTGTAAAACTGAGCTACAATGAAATTTGTGACTTTTTTCAGAGGACAGTGAGGTGAAGCCCTCTCATTTTCACCCACTAATTATCAGAGGAAAAGAGGTATGACAGATGTAAAAACATTACTGAACTTAGAGATAGTAAACTCTGCCATGTCTGCGCCTGTGATAATGGCATTAATAGAGCCCAAGCCAAATATCTTAACAAAGTTATTGTAGCTGTTGCCTATACAAAGTGTGGGCACCCAGGGAGAAACAAAGACAAATGAAAATCTGAACTCAGCATGAAATGCTGTTTTGATTTCATATGAAGTCCACTTTTTTGCGAATAATTGCACTATTAAATGAAACATTGGCTAGCGGTTTGACTGACGGCAGCTTACTGGGTTTCTTTGTAAACAGAAGGCATAGGAAAATACCAACATACGTTTAATTGCACACATCCCTATTTATTCACCTGCCTGCAAGGCTGAGGTGCTGAAACTGTGGGTGAATATGCCAACTGCCACCGCTCATCCCAAGTCTCAGCTGCTGATGAAGACACAGTGTAGACATTCCCCTGGTACTGCTCCACTGCAAGTAATGGCAGTGACTGGTTTTCATGGGGATTTGGCAGATACATACTTCCAAAATCAGAACTTTTGTAAATGTTAATACTTAGTGAAATTACCTGCTAATCCAGTGCCAGCAAGCATTTCCCCCTGCTTTTGTATCTCAAGATAAGCCAACTATTTCTCTTCAGTGGCAGGGCATTGACGTTATCCATTCCGATGACTGGCCCAAGCATGCATATATGGGCAAGGTGCACATGGAGCCTCTCTGAAATGTTTATCTGTGACATGTCAGGTAAGGACAGCCCACAACAGTGGTTTGTCTGCACGTGGGCAGAGCAAAAGCAGCTGCAGCTGCAGTGCCATGTGAAGCCGAAAGCACTGGGTCTATATGTGCTGGGTTTGGCTGGGAGAGAGTTATTTTTCTTTCACAGTACCTGGTATGGGCCTATGTTTTGAATTTGTGCTGGCAAGTGTTGATAATTCTGAGATGCTTTAGCTATTGCTGAGCAGTGCTTACATAGAGCCAAGGCTTTTCTGCTTCTGACGCCATGCTACCAGCAAGCAGTCTAGGGGTGCAGAAGAAGCTGTGTGGGGACACAGCTGGGACAGCTGACCCCAACTGACCCTAGGGATATTCCACACCATATGGCATCATGCTCAGCACATAAAGCTGGGGGAAGAAGGAAGGGGCAACTTTTGAATGATGGTACTTGTTTTTCCAAGTAACCAACATGCGTGATGGAGCCCTGCTTTCTGGGGATGGCTGAACACCTGGTGAATGAATTCCTTGTTCTGCTTTGCTTGTGTGCACTGCTTTGCTTTACCTATTAAGCTGTCTTTATCTCAACCCATGAGTTTTCTCGCTTGTACCTTTCCAATTCTCCCCCATCCTGCCCAGGCAGGTGGGAGTGAAGAGTAGATTGTGGTGTTTAAGTTGCCAGCTGGGGTTAAACCCCAACATTATTACAAACTACACACAGTATTTTGAGTTACATCCTGAAGTGAGCTGCAGTCTAGTGTAAAGTACATGGACCTGGACCCTTTATATTTTTACGCTTTTTTACAGCATCTGCATGTTCCTTTCAACAGAAAACTGTCTTTGGCACTCTGGGTGCTGTCTAGCTGAAACATTTATTTGTGCCAGCTTTACCATTGCTCTGATGGCACCAGAGACTTTTTTCCTAAATGTGCTTAGTCTAGAAACATAATAAAACATATTTCAGAGAAAATACTTATCTCTGAAACATTCTGAGCTAAGGTGAGCAACAGAAAAGCTGAGAATGAGGAGGGAAAAAATGCTTTCACCAACCTCACCTGAGGCCACAGACTCACCAGAAAGGCAAGGGGTGGAGCTGACACGGCTCTTTTCCCTGCTCAACGCCCTATCTTCAGTTTATGAGCAGGAACTAAGGATCCAGTGAGAGTCTTTTCCTGGGCATAAAAAGGCCCTGGACCAGAGCTGGGGAAAACCCCAGTGTCTGCAGGTAGAAGCCGTCCATTGTGTCTTCCCCAATAAGATAGTGATACTACTGACTAGACAGGGAACAGGAGCAATATCTTATTAGCTATATGACCGACTGCAGCTATATGTCATACTTCAGTGGCATTGTGTGCAAAACTTTGTGATTCACTGGTTTGGTATCCATCCTTCCTCTAGCAAGCATGGTTGAAAATTTGTAAATAAATTAATCATATCCATGGGGATGTTCATATTACGTCGATGAAGAGCAGTCAGTAAATGTTCGCAGAAGTGTTTGCACCAAAAGCGGCCTTCTGTTTATTGTCTGAACTACTAATTGTGAATATTAGCTGATAATTCATGAATGTAAATTCACTATATGTGATTCTCAGCAGCTGATCAGGAAGCTGACACAGTACCACACTGCTGAGATGAGAAGAAATGAATGCCAAACACTCATACTTACCTTGCTTTGGAGCCCCTTGCTTGTTGTGTCTGTTTGCATGTATGGCTCATAGAAGGTGGAACATAAAAAAACCCACAAAAACCTGACTTCATTGGGGATAATTTACAAACAGAAGTTAGGCTGCATTTTTAAAATAAGTTGTGTCTAGTTCAACTGTGAGTAGTTGCCAGACTCTAATAATAACTGGCCAATAGAGATCAAATAGCAAGTATCACATTCAGCCACGAATCCAGTCTAAAAATAAGATCCTTAAAATCTTTGGTGAGTAAACTGCAATATATTCAAAGGAATCACAATTGCCTCCTGGAATTTGGGAGCAGAAAATGAGGCAAAATGTACTGAATTAATTATTCACTGTGAATTGTCCCCTTGACTCTAACTTTGACAAGATGCTTCTTAGGGAAGTCCCTTCTTAAATACATAGTGTAGAGCTACATATCAGAAAAAAGGGCACCTGTTAATAGTTATGTTTTAACAACGAAGATCCCTGAATTTTCTGCAGAGCAGTTTATTTAATGACCATTTCAAGGAATGGGGGGAAAAGCCGTATTGAAAAGAAAAAAAAGAAGACATGGTGTTTTGTTTCACTGCATCTTTTCTCCACCTTTTAATCTCTCCCTTTTTCCTCTCACTCACGCACAGGGAGACCCCTATGCTACTGATTCCAGATTCGGCATAGTTCCAAGTCCGAATTTGTGTTCGACACTTTCATTTTTCTCCATTTGCATAAATTTGTTGATTGACCTCTATAGCAATTGCTTTGGGCTTTTTCAGGAGTATTTACATCTCCAAACTTTATTCATATCAATTAAATCTTAGTTTGGTCTCACAAGCAGGATCATGAAGAAAGGAAATGTCACAATTTATTGCAGTCCATTTTAAATACATTTCTATAAGATTTTAGTTCCTTTTAAAAAATCAGAATTTAAATGAGCATCAGGTTGAGTACAGATTGGAAAACGTAACATGTAAAGAGCTGACATGGAGTTGTGCCTTATTAACAAGTCTTCTTATAGATACATATGCTTCTATACCACTCACAAGTCCCTAGGGCTCCATGGGAGGGAGGCTGCAGCAGAGGGGGAACTACTACCACAAGCGGGCAGTGAGGGGTACGGCATGTGGTGTGCTCACCGCCAGAGTGAAAGGCATCTCCCGCACCTGCTTCATGGCCATGGCATGCCACAGGCTAGCATTGACATGGTCTGGCTTGTGGCATACCGCAGGGTGAGGGAAGGCATGTGAGACGCTGCGTCCCCAGCCACGCAGGCATGTGAGACGCTGGGCCCCCAGCCCCGCACAGGCCGCCGGCCGGGGCCCCGAGCCTCCTCACTTTCCCAACCCTGCCAGCTGCTGACAAGCAGCAGGGTCAGATGGAAAGTTCAAGGGAGATGTTTTGTGATCTTTCACCTACTTGTCAGCTTTAACTTTAGGAAAAGGAAGGTGGAAGGCTGCTAACCTAGACCATAAAATAGCACTGCACATTCTTAATACGAGATGTGCTACTAAGGATGCTGTTTCAGCTTAGTACTTTATGGTGGCAGTGAAGCTATGTCAGCCTTCATTAGGTGAACAGTGTGGTTTGTGGACAACCACATGCAGGTGGTCTTGAGATGAAGCAGCTTGGTGTACTCAGACCCCAGCCCCACACATGTTCAGAGAAGATGTGGAAAAGTCTGCCACAGAAGAAAATCACTTGTTCATAAAGATGTGGCAACTGCAGGAAGAAGGTAGCAGCAGAAGCACTGTTGAAGTTTAACTTTGGTGCCTTTCTCACAGGAACACCAGCTCACCTGCCTATGTCTCCTAGAGGACAGGAAGCAGACCATTTTCTGCAATTCTTGTTTGGAGGGCAAAAAGGAGATACGGGCTCCCTACATTGATAGAGACCTTTGTAAATGCCAGGCATTGCCAAATCTCATTCCTGAGTCCTCAGCAAGGAAAGGGTGGTCCTGCCAGGGTCCAGCCTGGTGCCTGGCAGGCAGGAGCTGCATCCTTTGCTGGAGATGCACCCAAACCATGTGTGAGAAGTGTCATGACACTCACCTGATTTCACCTTAGCCTTTGCCTGTTTACATTCAGTTTCTTGGGTGTGTCAGAGCTCAGTAGACACAGAAGTGGAGGAGAAACAAAAAAAAAACCACGGGTGTTTTTTGCCTAGAAAAGCCATTCTGCATCAAGGCTAGGAAGGGTTGTGAGAGTGATGAGAAGGTGGATACTTCGGAGTTGCACATGCCTCACCTGAGGGAAGGAAGGGCTCGCTCTGTACATCACTGAGCAAGAGAGTGGGAGTCTGCCACTTCTGCACTGAAGACCTCAGTATATGGCAGGTCTTTAATATCTCTGATTTCTTCTTTACCACAGTACCAAGCTCACTGGAGCAACTGCTGGTGAACCAAGCTGGCCCAGGCTTCCCTGCGTTGTTCTGCATTGACTGCACAACATTCTTTTTCCGTTTATTCTTGTATTCAGTTAATTCTTGTTTCTGCCTTGGCTGTACAGGGACTCTTCTTGCACTTAGCAGGACGCACCATCAAGTTAACCAGAGAAAAGCAGGCTGGGTTGTCCCCTGCTTGTGACTGCCATGAGAAGCTGGGGGAGGCAAAGGTTGAACTTCAGCTCCTCTTACATCAACTGTGATTATTTCACCCCTTATTCCAGAGCCACGGCTTTTCCCACACACTGGTGATAGTAGGCTCTTGCAGCAGATTTTCAATGCCATTTAGTTGCTAGAGCCTGCTATTCTGGTGTCTCAGCTAAATCCTCACCCAAGACTGCAGCTCCTCTCTCTGAAAAACGCAGCTAAATGGGGAGCCTTTTTTAATGCAGCGAGAGTGATGACGGCTGTGGTGTGGGAGGAAGCAGTTAGGTATGTTGATTCTCCTAAAACAGACCAAAAGGACAAGCTGTTCAAGCCAATGCTTCTCTGATCTATAAAGAGAGCAATTACACCCAAAGCTCCTTCAGCACTGGCAGAATGGTAGTATTCACAGCCCTCCATCTTCTCACTTTGAGTTATCTGAGGTGGTAACAGAGGAGTGCCCACGGCCACCGCTCTGCTCACCACTGGTACCGCTGCAGGATGCCTCCAGCACTGTCTTTTCTGCTGGTGCGAACATGATGTTATACCCTGGAAATCCAAGTACTGACCTTTGTTGCATACAACCAGCCCCCAAATAAGATTCAAAGGACCCGGGGCAGCAAGAAGCAAGATCAGCAGGATGCTGCCCTGTGGACACTGCTGCCACTTGGCATGTGAGAAGCTGGCTACATGGCACCACTCCAGCTTCATTTGGTGCTTCTGCTGTCTTTTCTACCTCACCCTGGCTGGAGCAGGCTGGCTCTAGCCCTGGCTCCCCATGCTGTGATCCGTCCTCATGGCTTCCCCAAGGCCCTGCCATGCCAGCAGAAGCACCAGCCGTCGCTTGCCAGCTAATGCCACTTGTAGTCACAGGACCTTCTTGAAGCAAGGACAAGGCTCCTATGTTTCTCTCCTTTCCCTTGCACAGCAGTAAAAGCTTTTCATGAAATGTGATTATTATTAAATGTATCCTTTTTATGTGACCACTGTCTTGTCTGTGAGCCCATTGCTACTACACAGACATAGCCTTTCTTCACTGCGTTTCCATATTTTTCTGGATCACATTCTTTATTTCTTAACCCAAAAACAATACCTCAATTTTACCACTTGAAATACAGCAAAATATGGTGCATCAGCTGTTCACAGCATATGACAAGCAAGAGAAAGAGAGAAAAGAAGGCAGAGGGATTTCACTTGGAAAGCCAAGGAAATACTGCTAAAAATCCACTCTTTTATATGTACCTCATCTCCTTGGAGCAGTCAGTATAATTTGTCACACTGTCACTGACAGCCCAGATAACTTGTATCTGGTGGCCAAGCTAGGTCCCTACAGAGGGGCCCCCTGGGCATCCCACATCCAGCCTGTGGGGTTGATGGCCTCCCTGCAAAATACTTATAGCCCTGCTTTGGCTAGAAAAAAAGGTCTTGAAAACAGGGGAACCCCAAGGTAAGGGCTGTGGCTGCTGTGTGGCTTCCTGGAGTCCCAGGCAGCATTCTAACCCTCCCAGGATGAGTCAGAAGGAAAAGGAGATGGAGTGCCTTTTCTCCCTATTGATGTGGGTAAAGCAACATTGCATGTGGAAATGCTGTGTCCTTTCCCTCTCCTCATCTCTCCACAGGTCAAATATCCAGGGAGGTCATGCTGTGTCCCAGGGAAGAGCTGAGACAAGGATTCTCCTTGGTATTAAAGAAATAAATAAACCAAAGATGAGATTGACATAACAAAATAACATCCTTGGACTCTTCATCTCCTTCCTCTATTCCCCTCCCATATATTACTGCTCTATTAGGTTTTCCAATAAAATCAGATATTTTTTTGTCCTCTGCAGCCCAGATCTCCAGACACAACACTCAACATTTCTGATGATCTCATACCAGTCTCCACAGCAAATGATATTTGTCACAGAATTCACCAATTTTTGCTAGAATCATTCGCTTGTCAATCAGCATCCAAAGAATCAAATTATGGCTTTGAAGCAGCACAAGGACAGGGACAGCAGAAATGTCCCTCCTTCCACTTT
Organism: Nestor notabilis; assembly: GCF_000696875.1. Classification (NCBI taxonomy): domain Eukaryota; kingdom Metazoa; phylum Chordata; class Aves; order Psittaciformes; family Psittacidae; genus Nestor; species Nestor notabilis. Next base: position 59,717 of record NW_009909491.1, read on the forward strand.
GTGTTCCAGGGATGCAGCTCCATTGCCAAAATCTTTCTCTCTCCATCTCTGTTTACAGCATCCCATCTTCCCAGTGCTGCCCAGCTGCAAGCTGGGAGTGCAGAGCTCTTTTTAATATTTTAATAGTACAGAAGCAAGACAGGAATCTCCTACTTTTGAACTTTGAGGCAATGCTTGTATGAATCCCAGAGGCTTCATCAGGAGGTATGAATCCAGGGTAAACATGCCTGTCCCTTCTGACTGTCAGTCCACGAGAAAATGAGATCTTTAGAGAAAGTAAAGAGCTAATACAAAGCTCTGCTCAACATATCTCAGCTTCCAAAGACATTATTTTCTGACAAGAGAACGATATGTTGATACGCTTTAAATTGCTTCAATTTAGTTACCATATTTGCTAATTAGTAAAATAAATTTTATATGCCCCAACATGTGCATTATTCAATCAACGTCAAATAAGTCTGTCAGAGAAATTCTTCCAGCTCATTGACACATTAATTATACCTTTTCAGACTGTAACTTTTGAATTGAAATTTTTTTCAAAATTGAAGTTATTTTCAAAATTGAAATTTCTGAAAGCCTTGTTTGTCTGATATTCACTACAATAGTAGAAATCCTGGGTCCTATCTGTTTTGATCTCTTATCTCTTCAGCCACAGGCAATAACAGACTGAATAAAGGAAGAAATACTGATTACAGGGAAATGATTAGGATGTTACACTGTTCAACAGCCAACTTTTTATGTACGTTAGAGTTTAAGCAGGAGTACTGAATGAACCAGTTTTTTGGTTCATTGGTCAAGACAAGAAATGACATCTGGCTTGACTCAAAGTGTTTTGATTTTTTCTCTACTTAAATTAACATTTAAAAGAATGATTGCTCCTGGACAAAGCAATCACTTTGATATTGAGCATGTTGACATTTTTATGGTTTTCTTGGACTTTTACACGTCAACAGGAAGTGGAAATTGGTGTTTCTGTCTCTTGAGAGGAGGCTGGTGGCAGTGCATTTTTGGCTCCAGCCTGCTATGCCCTGCTATGGCACACGCTGCCATGCTTGTGTGCCATACTTCAGCACACACTTTTCCCCAGACTATCACTCAGTCGACAGACCTCATTTTCTTTTGCTTTTTGAGGTGAATTTGGTATTTTCATCACCTCAAACATACTGCTGTTTAAGGGTGAGAAAGGTTTCTACAAGAAGCATGTGCTAGTGGCATGGGAGGGAGTTGAGGTGGGCAAGGGGCTTCACCAGGGAGAGGCAACTTTATATTCAAGAATATAAAGCAGAAGAAAATGGACACTGAACACTGGAAAAAAGTGTTCAATCAATACTATGGCAAGCCCAGTCCCTTGGGTCAAATATCCATGGGTTACAACACACTCTGCAGAGCACAGTGAGTAGTTAGGCATTAGCAGAAGCATGGAATACAGTATGTAGATGTTTGACATTTCACATCTCTGTGATGCTATGAAACCCTTCTCTGGAACAGTTTAATAAGCCAGAATCCTGCACTTTCCCACGAAATGCAAGAACATTTTTGTCCTAACATTGTCTGGAAGAGAAATGTCCTTTGAACAAATCACAGGAGATAGCAAAAACTTCAGCCACAACATCATCAAAGTATAAAACTTAAGTTACTTTTTTAGTGGTTTTGCCATGTGTCAAAGACATATGAGGCTGTTCCTCGCCATAGCTGGCCTGTACACTTCGTAACACATGCTGGAACTTCCCTTCTCCTCCTCCATATCATTTCACCTCTAAATTCAAGAACTGATGAGCACAGTCTGTAAAAATCTGTGATATTATAGTAATACTTTGGACAATTCTATTGTATGGTTAAAAATACATATGTTCAAGAAGATACTTAAATGAATGCAGTAGATACACACATCATCTTGTGATGTACATTGCTTTCTCCTGTTATAACATTTATATTTATTTTTTTAAAATATTTTTCCCAATGAATACAACAGAGTAAAGTCATGCTGCTGACAGCACCACTCAGTTGTTTAATTACTGCAAGAAACCTTTTAAAAATCCTATATCTCATTACTCAGATGTTAGTTTCTTCAATCCCCGTGGGAAGTAAAGCCAGAGAGCTGCAAATGACACACACGCCAGAAAATGAGAACATCTCTTCGACTATAAGCACCTAGCAGCTCTCTGACTTACAGCTTTTCACTTTAATATTATCAGTCTTTATAACCACCTGTATTTTATTAGGGAATCCTAAATTTCTCAGTTACTAGAATAAGTAATATAGTATTAGCTAGGCTGTATTGTACGGTTGAAACACTATCTATTAACTCTGAAGTAATTGTCCTCCACTGTCTTTGCCTGACGTCTTACCATATTCATTCTCACAGTCATGAGCTTTTGGGGTTTCCTTCGTCCAGACACTTTTTTACATTGCTGTTATATAGTAAGTTGATCTAGGGCCATCTGCCATTAGTCTAAAAAAAAAGTCTTTTCCTTCTAGCTGGTGCCTTGCATAGTAGTTGCTGTATCTCTAATCACACAAGTATTTATTAAAGTAGCCTCAAGCTTTAGTTGCTTTGACAGGCATGTCTGTATCTATAAATGACTACTGGGTTTCCAAAAACTTAATTCATAGGTATCTTCCCACAAATGTCACTGTCATCTGCACTTTGGCTGTACAGGTACATGTTTGGGTTTGGGTTGGCTTTTTTTTTCTTTTTTTCCTTATACATGCTACTGCCCCTTTTGATGAAGCTCCTCTTGCTCACAGCCAGTGTGAGAGCAGAGGTAGGAATGCAGTCCTGCCCTGCCATGGGGCAGGCCACCAAGCAGCCAGCAGCAGAAGGCTCCTACAGATACCAGCTGTGAAATTCATGTTGCTGTCAAAGCCCATCTTTAAGACTTACTGCATATTAAAGAGATAAGGGCTAAGTAGTCCAATGTATTCCCTGAGTCTTAGTCTCTCTCTTGGAGGATTTGCAGGAAAGCTACCACTTAATGTTGATATTGATTGACTGTTTTTGATACTGATACCCACTTAAGATCAGCTGCTGCGATCACATAAGCTGTCACAAGGCACTATGAAGAAATGTCAGTCCCCATCAACCTGGGCTGGCTGGTAACCAGTAAACTAAATGTAGAAATTGCGTGTCCTGACTACTCAGCCTGCATGCTGCCCAGGTCCTTAAAATAGCCTTTAAATGTGCTGTATGTGTAAAAATATACCATTTCACTTGAGTGTTTGATTGGGCAAGGAGACTTGTGCCAATTAATTTAAGTACTTCTTAAATAAATCCCATGCAATTTTAAAATAGAAATTGAGAAGGAGAAAAGAGGAAAAGCTGGTCAGAGTTAGAGCCCTGGGGCTCACAGCCCTACGGCTCACAGCCCTGCCACACACTTTGCTGCTCTGAGGCCAGTAATCACGTCTGCAGTCTTTTATACATCTTGCATTGATATAAACACCAAAGCTACAATTTGCTGTACTATTTCTTCAAGCTGCTTTTTTACTGAAAGTAGCTGCTGAAAGACAGGATGTTACCCAAATGTTATGCTCACTATGAAAAAAATCATTCTTTTGCATGGATCCACAGGGGAAAAAATCCTCAGTTTAGCAAGACACTTGGCCAGCTTTATTCAACTGCTGTGGCTATCAGAAAGCAGTGCTTACACCTATGTGCCTGATACAAAGTGGGAAATTCAGCTTCCTTTCAAAGCTAGTGGGGAGGTTCAGGAGAGTGTGGGGTAAACAAGGAATGCCAGATCATGAGATGAATGTCCCAAGGAAGCAAATGAAGGAAAACAAGTGCCAGCCTTGACTTCCTTCGTTTAATTAATACATACAGATCACAGGTGAATTTACGGTGTCTTTGTAAGCTAACTGCCTGGCACAGATGGCTTTACAGATTCACTGATACCAGTGATCACCTACCGGAAAAAAAAGTATTTCCAGCCATGTTGTTGGAATGAGGTCTCCAAAAGTCATTTAACTCAACATCACATTGGTGTTGAATGCATTACATTGAGGCAACCATCTTTGCAGAGGTTTTTTTAAATCCCCAAACCCAACAAACCCTGCTGACCAGTATCTAAAACTGCTGCTAAAAATACAGTACTGTGAAACTTCTCGAAACTTCTAATGAGATTTCTTCCATCTTCCTGCAGAAGTTGGAGGGAAAGGGATTTTAAGCTACCTTTGGTGAGATTGCAGTTTTAGCAGAGTATTTTCCTTAGTATGAACAATGAAATTCACAAAGAAAGGCTGTTTTCATTATCATTACTGGACTTTCAGATGTTTTCTCTTATTCAAAATACTTGCCAGTGAGGCTATCAAGAGGATTAAGCACTCTAGATAAAGCTCTTTTAAGACACTTTGCAGTGTATCTGGACTACACTATTTAATACATTAGTCAGAATATTTCCCTCCACCTCAAGTAAGAGTAACCTTAGTAAGAAAATAACCACTAACATCCCCACATAGATGATGCTGTATGCAAGCGAAACCAGGATGTGCACTGGATTAAGTTATCTGGGTTTAAAAACGTTCCACTCTAAATCTCAGTCAGATACTTTGCTGCATGTGTGCCTTATTTTCAGTACTGGTTCATTCACCTACAGTGCTTGTGGATTGGCAAGGTTTTAGGAGCCGTCCTCAGTGACACATCCAGTACTCTTGAAGGTATTTTATCCTGGTACCTTCAGCGTTATCAGCCACCTAGACATCAAAAGTTTCCAGTTGGCAACCAAGCAACTGTGCAACCAAATGTGTTCCTTAGAAATACACAATAGCAAGCAACAGTATTAAAACTGCTGCTGGATGCAAAGTTTGTGAAAAGTTTAGAAGCAAAAATTACTATACAAAGGAGTGCTGTCATAACACTTACCTGGGAACGCAAACACAGCTTACATGAAAGCTTTTCAAGTACACATTTACATAGCTGTGGTCTATTAAAGCCTTCTCCCAGCAAAAAAGCAAAACAAAATTGCTAGCACTATTGGCTTAAAAGAGCATTTTGTATTATTATTATTATCACAGTTCAGAATGTATGTGAGTCTTAAATCCCCTGGTACAATACAGAGTGATCGCACTTTCATGACCTTCCCTGGCAATGCCAATTATCTGAGCTCGCAAATTTTACAGCATACCCATGGGAAGACCATAAGTTCAAACCTCTGCTGCTTTTGTGAAAATTAATGTTTCCTAGTTTGGAGACTTTATTATATGCTGCACAGAAAAATACGTGCATTTCATACAAGCATTAACAGGAAATCTGTGCATCCTGCTGTACAGAGACCTTCAGGAATGTATAATTCGACCTGCTGTTCTCTTTGAGCTGCATTAAACTTGGTCTTAACAGCATCTCCTTCAAGGCACTGTACACCTCTCTTACCCCTCCATTCTCTGCTACACAATTTCTTTCTGGTTCTCCTACTGCACATTTTAACCCATGTGGCTTTTGTCTGTAGCAGTAGAGAACCCTTTTGGCTACCATGAAATTTTTTCTCATCAGCTTTACTTAACCAAAAGGAATTGGAAGCAGTGAGGATGCTCCTTGGTCTCAAGCCTGGTTAGATCAAATAGATACATATGTTTGCTTGCGCTTGCCAATTCAGGTTCTCTGCTTCTTTTATTGCTGCCTACACTGAGATCCACCAGACAGGGTAGATGCTCTCTCGAGTTTCAGGAAGACGTCTTATGTTGTCATTGCTAGACAAAAGAGTCTAGTCTTGGAAAAATTCACTTGAACACCTTTTCTATCTCTTTCTGACCCTGCTATACAGAAGAAAACAAAACGCTATACAGAAGAAAACAAAACTCTGCAAAAGAGGTATCTCCTCTAGATGATGCAGAAAGAATGCTGTTCTTCACTGGCATGTGTGTGGGAAAAAGATCCAGATTCTTCATCTGTATTTCTAATAACATGTGCAACTGGGAGGAAAGAATCCCAGTACTATGATACAACATACACTGAACTGCATGTACCTATAACAAACACAGTGTATCTGTAACACCCTATGGAGAGAAACACAACCTTTTCCATTCACTTGCCTGCTCCTGCATGTGCAGGAGAGAAGGTGGGTTTTGCAGGCTCTCTGGAGGTCTGGAGTCTGAGACATCAGTGAAGGAGTGAACCCAGAGTCAGCGATGGGATGCAGAGAGCTGTTTGCCAGCACTCCTCCTTTTTTGACTTGGGCATGAGCATTCAGTTGTCTGGAAAATCTATGTCTCCCACCCAGCCTACATGCTCCCTGTCCTTTCTGGAGTGACAGAGCTGGTGCAAGCAGAGGAGTGAGTCAGAGCTGCTGAGATATGTAGCCAGACCTATGACTCTGAAGTGATCATGTGCCCACCAGTACAGACATAGGGACAGAGCCTTAAGAAACTTGGACCCAGGTTGCTCAAAGGTTTGTGCATGAACACTGGCCAGCTGATGCATTTGCACTTCTCTGTGACATTCACTGTGTAGTGAGGCAGTGACATGCTGAGAAACAGCCTCCCTGTCAGGGTGAATTATGCTCTGAAGGGAGTAAAAATTTTCAAGAAATCTGTGCTTTTATAGGTGCTATTATGAAAAGGAGATCAAATTTGCAAAATTAAAGGAAAAAAGATATGTCATGCTTTTAGTACTGTATAATTCAAAAACAATGTCAGAAAAATATAATCAAATGTAAAGGTTCCTGGTCAGATTTGCAAAATCCATAAAGCAATATCAGGTGTTTAATCCTGCATGGATGACATATAGCAGAAATATTACAATACATTACCTCTGTGCCATGTGGCTGTGTTGACAGTAACACTTGGGTCTACGTTTTTCATTCCTGGGCTGCTGTTACCACTACACCTTTTGAACTGCATGGCCATAGACGTTTGAATTTAACCCAGAGAAGGGCTGTCAGTTTTGTGCAATGTGTCTGAGTTTGACAGCCTGAACAATTCACATCAGGATTTTCTTTTTCTGTACAGCAGTTGCTAACAGGAACATAACAACCTCCTACTGGTTTTGTGCATGTTTAGTCTCTTAACAGCAGGAAGATGTTGATGTGTGATGAATAGAAGCTCCTTTTCTATTGCTCTGAAATTCCACTATTACATGTGTACTTTAAATTATGGGACAGCATTTTCTCTGGCTGCTACCCTGTTGGTTAGTGAACCTGCACATGGGATGCAACTTAAATGGGAGAAGCTGGACCAGAGCTAGATATAAGCGTTTGCCATGCTGTGAGTTCATTAGTGATGTCAAAAGCATGATATCAAATCATCGCAGCTTAACTTTTCCCCCATAAAACTGCCAGTCACTAAAACATGTGTGGAAGGATAGAGGATGGGCATGTTTCACCTAGCTAGGAGCAATGGGCAGTAGAGAATTTGTGCAATTTTGGCTCCTATCCAGGACCCATGAGGCCAACCACTGTAACACAGTCCAGGACATATTGACAAAGCAGCTTTTCAAAAAACCAGAAGTTTTCTCTCACTAGGAATGGGGCACTCAGTAACATTCAAAGGGCTGTGTATAGCCTGTTCGAGAAAGAAAAAAAAGTGCATACAAAATTATACGAGGTAAACCCAACTAGCTGCAATAGCCTCATTTTGGATTATATATCTAGTCATTTGGTTTGGAGTTTCCTTTTTTCCACTAAAAAGCATAACATGAGTTACAGCTGAGAGGTTTTTTTCAATTTTTATAAAATTCTGAGAATAATTTGCTAACAACAATTATAAGCTCACTGAAAACAACAGTGGCTGAATCTCACCTGTATGGTCCAAAACTCTCTTTAGGAAAGCTTACAGCATTTTACTTTGTGCATCAACCCTCAAAACTTTCCCAAAGTTTTACCAGGTAAGATGGCAGTATGTCGGTGTCTGGGAACTTTGAACTTCTTTCGTGACTGTGGCAAGTGCTGATAGTAAATCAAACATCTGAAGGCTGCTCTGAAGTTCCTTAGTTTCGCTAGGTATATACTGTCTATAGGCTTTGGCAGTCATGTTAGCTGCTTGCAGTGATGCAGGACAAGGATGCAGAGCCAGAGGAGCTGGACTGGGGGAGTTGCTCACATCTCTCATCTATAGGGCTGAGGCTAAGAGGATTTGTTTCCATATTCAGACCATAACTAAGCAAGGAAATGTGGTGGTGCTTTGTGATGCGGGTATTTTTCAGCTTCATCTACAAGAAAATAAGACCAAAAGATTTTGCTTTACTAGTGAAGCTTTATTGATTTCCAACAGCTGAGTAAAAAATGAAAGGAAAATAGTGCAAATAGAGGCTCATCTGCTTTGTGTTCCAGTGGTGACTGGAAATTTGGGTTTTAAGCATGGCAACCTAAAGGTCGATCATCAGAAGCCCCCATTCTGGAAAAGAAAGATAAATTGAATCTCTGTGTCTAATCATTTTTCCTCATCAGTCCTGTCTGTGACTGAAATGACATTTTGAGTATGACATAAATACATTCTTGCTCTTGTTATAAGACTCTCTGCTATAATAGACTTCGATATAAATCTGTTCTCTCATGCTTCCCTGTGCCATCAAAACTCATGACACTCTTGTTACAACAACACAGTTTACAATATTCCAAAGCAAACTGCAGATATTGCTGTAAAACGATGTTTACTATTATTTTCATGTTTTCCCAGATTGCAGACATAATGTGATTCTGGTCTCTAGATATTTCATTTATAAAAAGACGTTTCCATTCTATATTAAATGATTGAACATTACTTAATTTTTCAAGTCAGATTCTTTCACACAGTTCCAAAAGCCTAAAATATGATTTATAAAACCACTGAGAGTGAATTGTATGAACATCCTTATCCACATCAAAACTTATAAATTGGATCTGGATTGTGCCACCTTTACCTACGTCCCACATGTAAATAGTCTTATCTGCAGCACAGCCTCCACTCCCAGGATCATGAGGAATTGTCAGGACTCCACCTCCATTCCTTTTACATTCCCTTTTGAAAATCAAGCTCTTGACAGTATCTCCCACCTACATGTTTCTCCTTCAGCTACAAATCCTAAAGTCTTATTAGCCCCTTTTTATACCTTCTTTATGCTTAGCCCAAATAAGATCAAGATGCAATTAAGAAGCCTGAAGAAAGTCCAGGAGAAAGAAGAGAAAATGAACATACTTCTGTCTATTTTGAAAACCTTTCCACGGAAGATTTGTTGGACTCACAAACCTTTTTTTGAATACATTCTTTTAAGAATTTCAAGGTTTATTATGGGAGATAAAAAAACAGGTGCCCCCAAACCCACTGTGCCTGAGAAGAGAAACAAGAATTTTAAAAGCATGGGGAAATCTGTTTTCATTATTCCTGCCTTTTTTCCTGGGGAGGCAGCAAGGAAGTATTTCTACTGCTTCTCCATTTCCTCTCCCTTTCCATAACTGGTCACTGAAAAAAGGTGAGGAGCAGGGAGTGGAATTTCTCCTGAAAACAAGGTCTATTTCTTTAAGCTGAACACATTTTTGCAAAAGGCTCTCCACATGACACAGAGTTCAGCATTGGCCAGCTGCAACACAGGCACGTGGAACAAGGTAGGGAGAAGGCACAGTCACCATGCGGAATTTCTCAGCCCCCCTTGTGAGCCCAAGGATACCTTTCTGAAATAAACCACTAGCCACCTGATGCGACATTGCCATGTTGGTTTTCCTCTACAACTAAATGCAAATTAGTTACATGTTTTGGTTTAAGACTTTTGTTCCTTTTTTTTATTTTTTTTTTTCAGTGGTTGTGTGGGCGTGTTTTTCAAACATAGATGTGACAGATGAGACACGGACACCGTTCAGAAGTTCATCTGCTATCTGTATCCCAGCTCACCTCAACCAGGGATTTGGAGGCACCTGAAGCCTCACTCTGTAGTGAAGAAGCACTCCCTTGTTTTTCCTTCTTGGGGTACTAAGCCAGCTTCTGACAGGGCAGCCTTATTTGTCTCCTGTTTCATCTTTCTCAGCTGGCTATGACTTTCAATTAAAGGATCAGTGTGACAGTGTAGAACTTCACATCAGGTTTAAGCAAGCTCCATAAACTCCCTATTACGTGATGGGTCTGCAGAAGGCTACAAAAAGTCTCTTTTAGACAAAACATGGAGAGGATAGTGCACAAGTGAAAATGCAGTGCTGGTAAGGGCATGCAAAAGGTGGGACCCATGCATGTGAGTCCCACCAGCTTGCAGGCATGCTGTGACCTGTACACAGCGTCAACCTCAGCGAGAGCTGCGTGGCTATGCTGTACAAAGCAATACAATATGAAAGTGAATAGCATCTTCTACTTGATCTCATCACTTTGCTAAGGACAAGGTGGTCTTTAGATCTGTCAGACCTGGCCTTAGCATCTCCCAGGTGCCTTCCATATGCCTAGCTACTCCAGATCTAGTTTCAGTGGCTGATCAGGTCAAACACATAACGGTGCTGTGAACCTCCTTGATTCGGGAAGGCAATTAACGGAGGGTGAAATTGAAAAGTCCTGTTGCATTTCTTCAGTGTTTAACTGCAGAAGAGAGGCTCTTGGGCAAAAGGGTGTCTCCAGCTAGCTGCAGCCTGGGAGGTACCATGGCTGGGCAGCACCACCCAAACTTTATTTCATCATAGTCAAAGTCCCCCATGAAAACACAAGGTACGTGGTGAGCACTGGAGAATAATTGGCACCCCTAAGCCAGTTTAAAATATGCTGCAAATATTTCATGAAGTGTCCAAAGTGAGATTTACAGTCACCATCCATCCCAAAGTGTGTGTAACAATTCGTCCAATGTCATACCCTAGATACTAGCAATTTTTTTCAAAGAAAATTGGTCTGCTTTCACTCAAAATATGTGCATTGCTTATGAACACATAGAATCTCATAAACAACTATTTCCAGTGTGAGTCCTGTGTGTTGGAAATGATGTATTAAACCTCATTCTCAGTATTCTATGATACAGAAGACAAAGAAGTTTGATGAGGTTTTTCCTTGCTGATTTTCCACATTAACGGGACTGATTCTGCAAAGACATGTATGCATATAGGGTATGTATGTATATAAAACAATAGGAGGCCCTAAATGGGTTTTGAGATGTTTAGGAAAGACCCAAAAGCTTTATGGTTCACTTTCAAATCTGCATAATTTTCTTTTCTACTTAGAGGTCATGTTCTAGTTTAATCCCAATCATAATCAATCAATATAAGCCCCAGACAAGGACTGTCTGATGGCTAGATATTAGAAGAAAGCTCTTCTTCATGCATGTTTAAAAAACTTCTCCATTAATCTTGCCATGAAATCTCAGTTAAATGATTGTGGAATATTACATCAAAGTTATCCGGTGATCAGCAATGTGACTTATTTTATGACAAGTACAGCTTTGTCATTTTTATCTGATGGTCATCACATCTTCACACAAAAATAGCTATCCTTTTTCTTGTCTCACTTTTCTCCCCCTCTTCACTCCCCCCCAGCTTGACACAGTGCAGATTTGTATTCTTGGCATTCTCATATTGTTTGATGAGTTTTAGAAAGTACAATTGTCATTTTGTCCCCAGAAGCAAAGCAAACACTGTCCTAAATGGATAACAACACAATTTAGCTGCCCTATAAACAGTCATTTTAACTCCATGATATGTGGATGTTGCTTTGACATGCAAGCAATGGAAATGACATCATTATCAGGCAACTCTAGATGGTGAAAAATGGCCTACATTAGGGAACACTCTGAACCCAAGAAATCTTCACCTATCAGTCATCACCATTATAATGTACTTGCCCCATCTGCAAATTTAGACCTATTATGAGGCTGAACTTGCAAGGGAAAGAAATACGCTTTCCAGAGGATATTTGTAGAATTAAGCAGAAACACCACTGCATTTCTAAGGACGGTGTTTGTGCAGAGGCCTACAAAAGCCTAGAGGCTCAGAGATTTCAGTCATGCGTATATTCTCTGAGGAAAGCAGTCTTACAGATATTTTAACTGTGGCTGTTAAAATAGAAATTCAGAGTGATTCTTTTTCAAAATGAAATTCACTATTTTATGTCCAAATTCTCCAGCAGGTTTTTTCCTACTGTACACAGCAGTTTGCAGAGGTGTTGCACAGCAGAAGTGTGTTGCCTGCAGTGGCTGTCATTCCAAAGGTAACACCAAAGCCTTGCAGAGTATGAGAGCGCTGTAAAGGGTAGTGATCCCTAGGGCAGGAGCTGTGAAGCAGCTTACAGAGTCATGCTGAGATCACACAACAAGACGCATCTTCTCAAAAAGCTACCATGCAGTGGACAGGAGTGTAGAGCAAGGAAGGGGATTTCACTGAGGATCAAAGGGAACACTGCCCTCAGTGCATCTCCCTGTCCAATACTGGGAGCCCTGGAAAGACAACCAGTTCCTGGGAGTTTTAAATCAGTGTCACCACGTTGGTAAGGAAGAACTGTGACTTTAGAAAACTCTGAGTACCTTGAGCTTCTACATATATTACAGAAATAGTCTAAATATTGAGTGTTTCAGGGCAAGGCAGAGCAAAGGTCCTGATGTCAGCTAGAGCAGTAACATGCTGTCAAGTTTCCTTTGCCCTGTCCCTCACTGAGGGGATTCTTTTTACAACCATCTGTCCTGTGTCAACTCTCCTTGCTCTGTTAATTGCACAGGAGCAGAATTAAGTCTCCAAAGTGTACCTTTCTATGACATTTAGCCTCCTATACGGACCAGAGATATTTGAACACTTGTCCTGTAAGCAATACGAGGCTGTGTTAACTCTGTTCTTCTTTAAGCTTCCTTTTACAAAAATGAGGAAACAAAACAAAGCTTGCAGCTCTGCAATGTCTAGATGTTGTACCTTAGGTAAATGAAAGACTTCCTTCCTCATTTGCTCTATGGTTGACTGTGAAGGGGTACAGTGAAAATTGAGTAACAAAATCCCAGGTCACCCAGAAGGACATGAATAAAGCAACTCTGGACACCATTTTTCAAGGTGGGTGGGTTCGTGAGTCAAGAGATTACTTTCTTTGAAAATGAAAATGGGGAGAGAGATACTTTTTTGTCATTACAAACATTAAGTGAAAAAGTTGACACCGTTTTCTGCTGTATAGGTATAAAGTCATTGCTGGCAGTCTTGGCAACTTGTTTAGGTGCCAGAATAAAAGGTTTTCACTAACTAAAATACTCTATGACCTTTCTAAGAAGGGTGTCAATAACATCTTCTTAAAATATTGAAGTGATGTAAATTTCAAAACAAGTTTGATTCAACTATTTTCTTATAGAAACAATTTAGACATTTTAGAATGTTTCTTCTTTCTACCTTTCTACTGGCTTGAATGGAACTGGTGTATACTCGCGAAGCCCAGGAAAAGAATCATTTGTCTGCCATCCCCAGCTTCCAGAATCTTATCACATCTTGTATGTTTATCTTCTTAAAGTCTCTCTATCCAAGGCAGGAAATTACAGGAGAATTGCAGTTGTCATTTGGGTTTTTCTTTGTTTTGTCTTTTTAAGAACATTTCAAGAATGTTTTTTATCCCCATGTATATGAAGAAAAAGCTTGAAAATGTGACTCATAGAGGCTCGAAGCTGGCAATTATATAAAATGAAATACAGATTTTCAGCTTCGTAATTCCAAGGCCAGTGCTACGCATGGTAGGACAGGACAGGTTTTTGCACACAGGGGGTCAGCTGGGGCTCCATTTCACACCCCAGGGCAGGGGCCAAGTGTGTCCAAGATCCTCACCTAGGGCTGGCCCCAGGGCTTGGGCTCCCAAAGCTGAGAGGGGTCACAAATCCTGGGCCACAGCTGAGCCAAGCATTTCCAAAACAAACCCTTTTATTTATTTCTCCATATTGCATTTTCCTTTATGGTAAAAATGAATAGGTTTGATCAGCTGATTTGTTCTTGTGTTCTTTATATGCTGAGCTTTAAAACTGAATTTCGGCTGCTTCTCGTTACTACCACCCAGAACCTCACCATTGCAGAGTGAGGATACTTCAGAGAGAGCCTGAGAAGCAGATGGTGGATCAGCCACATGCCTGGTGAAGAGTGACTCAGGGCTGCTGGATATTCCTTGCTTCTACCCTTTGGCTCTAGAAAGGACATCTAGGAAAGACAGTCAATGCAAGTGTTTGCTTCTCTGCCTAAATCTCTGAGTTCCTAGTTGTGACTCTGCTTGGCAAAAAGATTAAAGGGGTGGCTCATTACGAGCCCAGGGAAGCCTTTTCTAGGGGCTTGAATCAGGCTCAGCACAAGGACAGAAGTACCATCTCTCTAGGTGGGGACATGAGAAATGTTCTGATCATTATGGTTTTCAGCAAATATGTATGAGTGAAAGAACCCTGGACTGTAACATATACTAGTACTCAGGAGCAAGGGGGTATGGAGCAGTGAATGCAAACAGGAAGAACTGTCTGTTTAGCAAAAGTACTGGGATATAAAATACCAAATGGTCAGAAAAGGACTCACAGGGTTTGGCAGAGATGGAAGAGAAACCTCTTCAGGAGCATGGATTTAAATGATTGCTGCAGTTGCTTTCTCGATCCATGACATGCTTTGACATTTCCATTGGAAATCTAACACTAGGAAATCTTTTAAAGGGTAAGGATCTTAAAAGATATTGCTTCCTGGTGGGAAGGACTCTTTCTGACAATGCCTTTGGTAAGTCTGACCTTGTGCTTCTCCCAGAGGAAGGAGGCCGTGTCCCTGCCCAACCAGAGGCACGATCAGGTGGTGAGGTACACCAGGAAAACAACCCCGAGAATGCAGCTCACTGCTTTTTTCTCAACCTGATGTTGAACAGAATTTGAAATTACTCGCTTGCCCTCCACCTATCCCACAGGGCCTCAGGCAGCTCACATGTTCCACATTGCTGGGACCAAGGACAAATGCGTGTGTTAGTGCTCTCTGGCTATTGTCATGGGAGAAGGCTCCCCTGTAGCCTCCATATTACATCCAGCGCTGCCCACCTGAAGTCTCTCATCTCTCTCCTCTTTTCAATTTCCTCCATGCTGCTGAAGTTCCTAGCTAGGTATCAGAAGAAATGACCTTTCTTTAAGGTTTTTAATGTTTTGCACGTAACTAAAATGCTCCACTTCCAAGGACTCTGCAAAATGGCAAGATGAATCCACAGATACCAACAGAGGTTGGGTCCAAACACTTCAAAACCTAATATTTCTCTGTCCTCTAAGAACATGTATCAGTAAGATGTTAGCAGTTGATCTCTCCTGCATCTCATTCATCAGAAGGAGAAGGTTTTCAACTTGCTTCTTGAAGCTATAATCTACGTGTCATTAACAAGAATTAGAGATTGAATACATTTAGGTATGCATAGTCTTAAGCAGGCATTGGGTTTTAATAGATTTCACCAAGGAGACATGGCTGAAAAAGAGGGATGTTAATATGTACTGGTATATAAGCACACATGAAACTGATGGAAATGGGAAATTCTGTGAACAGGGATATGAAAACCACTGACCAAGCCACCAACCACAATGGGCTTATGACAGTATCCACTAAGTAAAGACGACCCACAACCCTGTGTTAAAAAGACCACAATTTCCTTCTCTGATTTATTCTCAGACCTCCTTTTCCTAATAGCAACAATAATTTCTGTCCACAAGGATAACACCAGCTAATAGGTTTTGTGGCTGCTCTGTTCTGAAAGATAATAAGAATGACAATATCTTGAATTTGCCACATCGTATCAATATTTAGAGGGAGTAAGGATCCCTTAACTATTAAAACTATGTCAAGTGCAAGTAAGTGAAATAAAAACACAGTGTAGATTTCTTCAGTGACAGGCAGAGAGCAAAGATTCAAAGCTTAAAACTCTTCGCACAATCTCTAAATGAGTCACAAAAATCTAAAATAACCAAGAAATCATATGAAAGCTTTTTTAAGTAAAAAAAAAAAAAAAAGACCTAAATTCATCTGTAAGAAACAATCTCAGGGAAATTATTCCAGGAAAGAATTTGTTCTCTATACATACAGCATTGTGTGTCACATGGTCTAATTATAGGAATGAAAGCAACATACGAATTAGATGGTCTTTTCAAGCCTGTAAGGAGTGTGAACAAAGAATATAATTACACATCGAGCCTGTTGATTAACCAATTACTAGTTAAAGCAGATTTAGACTTTAAATTAATTTGGTTCTGAATTCTGGGGATTTTTGGGCTAAGATAAACAGTGTTTGAAGATTAATTATCCTTGTCTAAGATGAAGGAACTCATTTCAATTTTGTTAGCATGTCGAAAGACTCTGGCTGTTGCATGGGAGAGGGTAGACTGCAGATCTCAGCAGTATTGAACTGACTGATTAAAGTGTATTCTGAGACTCCTAATCACTCTAATCCTCACAGAGAGTGGCAATATTACACACTACATTGTGCCAGCCCAAATTAATATTTAAATGAAAAACAGACCAACGTTTACCTAGTGGAGAAAGTGCACTGTCCCCAAAGGGCCAAAGGAAGTCCAGCCAAGGTATTAGGAACTCAGTAGTGAGGAAATGCTGGAGCACAGCCCTCTGTGAACCTTTGCCCAAAGAATAATATGAGAGAAAGTAAAGGCGCTGTAGTGGAACCTGCCGTTTTTCTGTACAGAACCAGTAGCACACCACAGCATCCTGACTGAACTGTGTGGGACTAGTAAAATGACATTTTACTTCTCTGTCAGTAGACCAGCTGTAGCCCCAGGCAAGCATTTGGTAAAGGAGATACTTCGCATTTCAATAGCTGTCCTGGAGTGTAGATAGATTTCTTCATCAGCATGCCTAGCTAGGCTGCCTAAGATCCCCTGGCATTCAGGGGAGCATGTAGTGTTGTCCAGTGTCCCAGGCCAACACAGCCTCTCTGCCTGCACCAGAGCCTTCACATTCCCCACTGGGCTCCTCCATTAGATGTCCCCAGTTTGCCTCCATCAGGGATCAGCCTTTGTCTTCATGCTGAGAGTGTGTTGGAAGAGAAGGATTTCCAAAGCAAGAAGTGGCCCAACCCTTAATCTAAATGCTACTGTTATGTATAGGTTGGTAAATACAAGCAGCAAAGGATACCTTTTGGGAAGCTGCTGGAAAGCACAGTTGTACCACTGCCTGCTGAGCTCCCAATCCTCACCAAAACGAAGCATTAGTTTCACTGAATTCTGGTGCAATCCAGTAAGACCATTCCTTATGGCCACATTCCTTAAGCAGCATATTTCCGCTTAAGTCAGTATAGGGCATTGCAGTTTACAAAAACAAACAGAAAGGACAAACTTTATTTTTGCAATGCAGGAGCCCACGTGAGGTCAGGACCTCCTAGTGCTAGGTGCTATAACAGCACAGAGATAGACAGCTGGTACCTTGGAAAACATGGTAAAATAGATGCAAGATTGCAGAAAATGATGAAATAGATGAAAGACTACAGATTGCCTACAGAATTAGGAAGATCCAATGGGGTTTCTAGAGCCCAGAGAAGCAAAGCAGATCTTGCAAAAGCTAGGACTGCAGGGAGCAGGGCAAAAAAAAAAACATCTGCCCCTGAACAGTGTCTCCTTATATCTCTTTGCTTCCAGCTCAGGTTGAGCCTTACTTGTCTGTTTCCTTCCTCAGGCCAGTAAGTGGCTACAGGGTTCCCAGAGCTGTGCTCAGGAGGGAGCTGTGAGCCCTGGCCAGCAGTACTGCAGGTGAAATAGCTGCCCTTGAGCAGCGTGCATGCCGCCTCTCATCCTATTTTCTGCATGAATTGGATCATAGAAGTAATGATGACTTCTGCTTATAAAGCATTCGCTATAGAGAGGACAGGCTCTTACCCTGAGTAAACAGCAAGATACATGTATGTCCAGTTTCTTAAACTCAAACCCCTTTCCTTGAAACATCAGGTGTTTGCATGCCCAGTGCAAACAAACCACAGCAAGCATGGGATCTTGCAAAGTCAACTTGTGTTGGGTGTAGGTAAACCTGGAGCCACTAGAAGATTAATGATATTTTAGGCTTGTGGGGGAAGTTGTAGAGGGAGAGACAGACAGACAGACAGATAGACAGACAGAAAGACAAGAAGTATCTGGTGTGCAAGCTTGTGGAATCTTATGTCATTTTCGTATGAGGGATGACTTAAATATGCCCTTGGCTAAAATTATTGATTTTTATAATATTATTATTTTACTACTTTAATTTTAGCCTGATTAGGAGTCCAGTCTTGGAGTAAACCTCCTTTTGCTAAGTGCTGGACAAACATTTGGCTACAAGGTTCTTGGCTTATTGCACTAATGGCCCTAGTCGCGGGCAATGCAGTGGCTTACCCCTCGGTTCCAGGTCCCAGAGGTAGATGCCTTTCAGTCACGCAGATGTGGCATATATGTGAGATACATTATAGGCTTCAGGTGAAACCTAAAGAGCTGCAGAATGGCTTGTGTATGAGAACATTTTCAAAAATAGGGTTTGGGCAACTGCTGTTGCATGCACCCTGCCGGTGTAATGTTTGACAGTTTCTTAGTATGGAGACTACAGGGACAGCACACGTATCTTACATACAGACACTATTTACACACAAAGAATTTATCCTTTTCAAAGAAAACCTGTCCCTGTGAACCAAAAACCTTGGATCCTTAACACTGAACTAAGCAAATCATACAAATAATTTTCAGAAGTAGAGGAACCAGCTTGTTTTCCGTACTTCCACTCCTTCCTGAGTCACACTCTCACATTCCCTCTAGTGCTTGCTTGCTCCCACACCACTCAGCCAAAGATAGGGAAAAATCATCTTCTGTGTTTCGAGAAGCCCCACAGCAAGGCACAGGACCCACAAGCCCTGGTTTCCCATGGGCAGAGATCCTGCAGCAAAGCCTCAGCTGCTTCTTTTCCCTCTGTTTTTAACTCCCTTTCAAAATCTCTTTCTACTGCTTTCGGTCCCTGCCCCATCTCCAGATGGGCTGGTAGAAACCCACTCTGTCACTGTTTCTGGGGTAGGAATATATGGCCAGTAGCTGTGCACTGACTGCTTACAGCAAGGACAAGGAAAATGGATAACCAGGGCAGGAAGAGCATGAGCTGGATCAGAGGGATGGCAGGAGAAGGGGGCTGTGCCATGCTCCCCATCATCCCTGTGGAGCCATGGACTGGCAGGCTCACTGCAGCTGGAGACATGGTTAAGCCAGGTCTGCACACAGCTCCAGCAGATCCTCACTGGGCCAGGGTGAACAGGGCTTGCACAACACAGAAGTATAGTCAGATTTTACATACATGTATATATACCCAGTTGTGTATGGACAATGAAAAGAATATTTTGCAGTGCCCTCACTTTCAGAAACAGTGACATTATTTTGGATTAAATTGAAATAAAAGAGCAGCTTGAGACAGATACACTTGGCAAAAAGAGAAGCAACTAGAAACAGACTCTTACAGTGGAAAACACTGTGCAGATCTCTTAACAGGAGGTGCCATCAGCTCTGCCCTGAGTCTTGAATTACTCGTTTCAGCCCTGCCATCTCATTGGACTTTCACAGGACTGAAGCCTGACGGAGAATGGACGGGTAGTGGTTGCCCTGACAGGGTGTCAGGACACTTGGTCACCAGGTGGTGGTTTTGGATATGGAGGTCTGGGCACCCCTGCCCTGGTGACACCAAAGAGCTGTCTTCTGCAGCCACCCATCCCTCACACTCAGAAATGTTCCTGGCCTGCAGCAGCACTGGGAAGCACAGCTTTCCCTAAGCTGAAGCCATCCACAGCATTTATTTGATCTCTGACATGCTGCTGAGAGCTACCAATGCCCTCAGAGACTACAGTCTCTGCCAGGGACTCAGAAATATACATTTCTCATTGTACACAAGGGTTGACATGTGTCCTGTTCATCTGCAGCTGCTTGCACTGCAGCATCCTGCGGCTTGGGTATGTTCGGCTCCTCCAAGTACCCACTAGAAATATGAAACGAAAATGCAGCTTGTTAAAGCATTACTGCAGGGCTGGGAACAGGTTCTGCTTTGTGAAATTAAAGAAGTGCCCAAAGGCATCTCTTGTGCTGCTCTGCCACCAAATCCTGACTGCCCGGGACATGGGGTCTCAGGAGACTGTGCTCTGCTCAGCACTGGTGCTGCTGCCCTCAGCATCACTGTCTGTAGCTGCAGCTGTGATTTATTTTTTGTACAGAGCTGGGAGCAGGTGAGTCCCTCTGCAAGACAGCATGGGAGTGAGAGGCCAGGACTGTGCTCGGCTGTGCCCAGGTATACCCACTGCTTTCAATGAGATCCACAGAAGCCAGAAGCCACTATTTTGGTGGCCTGCAATAGGGAATAGGCAACCATCCCACAGGCATTCTCTCTCCAGGGGCTGCTGGATGAACAGAGTGTTCAAGTGTGAACCATTCTTGCCTCAGCTGCAGGAAACTGGAAGCCACTGGGACAGTGATATCAGCAGAGAGAGACATTGCAGCATGCCGAATTTCCAGAGGCTCTGCATGCAATGGCACAGAGCTCCCAAACCTCTCTGTGGTGGCCTCTGAGGGGCTTTGCTCTCTGGAAGGGGAAGGCGAGTGGGTTGCTGTACTGCTGTTGTGGTGAGTTACACTCAGGCACGGAGAGATGGGTTCTCTGCAGCTCAAGAGGAGGAAGGATTTCCTGATCAAACATGACCCCAAGGTCTTCATCACCCCTTTTCACCCTCCACGTCACAGCAGGTGTGTGGAGAGGGCCGGAACAGCCCTCTCCTGCACCCCAGCAATGCTCCACGATCATAAGAGGATATCTATGCTTTCACATCACTCCACAGCTGGTTTGCTCTTAAGAACATCAAGAGAGACAGGAGGTCTGAAGGGAGGAAACCCAGGCACAGGGGTGGGCAGTGGCCCAAATCTAAACCTCAGCACTACAGGCAGTGGGGACACAGTCAGCTGCAGCCACGTGGCACAGCAAAATCAGCTGCATGTTTGTGCCCAACTAACAAAAGACCATAAAGACTGCAGGACCATCGCACTGGAAGTACCAAGAAACAGCTCTCAAAGTGCCTTCAAAATTAAAGAAGAGGATGTTCTGACTTCTCAGGGAGCAAAGATGACAGCAATTACTTTCCTTCCTGTCTCAGTTATGCAGAGTACATGCATTTCACAGCTGCTACTTTAGGCAATAGGATCAGACCCACAAAGACATTTATGTACAACTTCCTACTGAGTTCAGTGCCAGGCTGGATGAACAAACAAGAAAGACCTTGATTCCCAAATACCCTTTTGGATCTGACTTTTAGTTTTGGATGTTCTCATTCCACTGTTAGTCCATTTGCTTCAGCCTCACGTCTCTGCAGATATAAATAAAGACTCAGAGGAAGAAAAAATACTTGGATACACTCAGCCAGTTGTACAGTTCTCCCACACAGGCACACATGTACCCCAGAGGTAATCAGTTGCAACTCAGGAGGGTGAAATCCAGCCCTGAATTATCTTAGCCTACATGTGGTAACCAGTGATGATTAAATTAGCCAAAGCTTTTTAAAAATTCATCCATACATGCTTGACATTGAATGTCTGCATTAGTGAAGACCACAGGCTGTCTATTCAGTGTGCAAAGCAATACCCTTTCTAATTCCTTCTAAATTTATTGCCTTTAATGTCACAGAGACCTATTGTTCTCATAGTGTGGGGTAGGGTCAGAAAGGAGGAGCTGCTGAGTTCTCTCTCAAATGCCTTTTCACTCAACTTCTTGCTCAGCTAGGGAAAGGCTTCTCTAGCCATAGCTCCTGCAATTTTCATCCTATGGGACATTTCTAAGCAGACCAGTTCTTTTTCCTTAGTAGAATGCACTGTACACTGAAAGCAGGATTAAGTGGCTCCCACTCAAAAAGGAGATGAAAGACTCGATAAATGGGCAGCCTTCAAGATGCAGATATGACAAGCACTGCAGGCACAGTGAATGTTCAGGTAGAAAGGCAGGATGCAGGACTGACCCCTAGCTATTCCCTAAGCAGTGCTGCCACAAAAACAAGGCCATGCAGCACATCCCTGAAGCACTGGCACAAAGAGACCCTGCATAGCTTGAAGGAAGCTTTGGTACCAGAGGTGCCAAATGCAGCTGCATTGTTTTTCCTGGGCTAACTTGCCCAAAGGCTAAGCCATTCACCTCACTATCCCAGGGGGTGTATTAGTTTCCATCATCTGCTAGCTCAACAGGGATTTACCCTCCACCAAATAATAGTCTGTAATAGGAGACAAGCTTCCCCCATCATACCACACCAATGCTATTGAAAGTCCCAGGGGACATTCATAAACCCAAGCTACTTCTGCACTAGGGCAGATGTGTCACTCAGTATCATGCAACGTAGCTGTTGAGATTAATTAGGTGCACAAAGCAACGGACTCACTGCTGACAGCAGGTTATCAGGTACAAGCAGTATGTGCCTGCACAGAAGTACACCTCTGGGCCAGCAGACAGCTGGCCAGATCTATATGATGGCACTCTTCTGACTGGAGTGGTAGCGTAGCTACAAAGATGGGGGATGTGGGTGAACATCCAGTATCACTAGATACTTAAGGTTTCTGGACATCCTGCCCTGGTTTGTATTGTACAAGTGCAGTTCTACTGCACCCTGACACCCTCTGCACTGATTAGGAGACGTGCAACCCATTACACTCAGCTTGTAGTTGTAGATATATCATTAACCTGGACCCATGTTTCTCTTCCCTCAACTCATGCCAAAATTAGTTCTATGTGGTTACACTAGCAGCTACACTGTTTTCTACATGGTTTCAGGACAACTGATGTGGGGTAATTTCAGAATGTGGGTGAGTAATGGTTGCCATGGTATTAAGTCTTTCAATGCCTCCTTTGCCAGTGTAATCCTGGTTCCTGAGTTCAAGTCAGCTGGAACAAGGTGGATAGGGTTTTAAGTATGCATAAATGTAAAGGGGAAAAGCCAAAAGACGTTACAAATGCTCCAGTCTTTATACAAAAATAAGTCTCCAGGGGACTTTGATTACTTAGCTCTAGAAGTATGAGAGCTCCCATGTCAGAAAGTAAGTTAAATGACTTGTCCCAACAGTCACATATGGCAGAGGCCAGGTCAGGATTAGACAGCCAGGTCCCTGTCTCACCAGTCCACCAGCAGGCTGATAGGCCATATTGACACTATAATTATACATTCCTCTTTTGCCCCTACAGCTTTTTGCTAAAGCAAGATAATTAAGCTCTCCTTCTGGCTATCCTCTTTTAATGAAATGGTGCACGTAACACAGCTTGGTATTTATTAACGATAATGAGTTTTTAAAACAATTTCAGGCAGCAACTCACCTTTCGCATTTGTGGTTGTGGTGCATGTCCAGCATCATTCCCAGTTGAATGATGCTGTGCATCTTGGGTCAGTCTCCCTTAGAAGGAGTCTGTAACAGAAAATACATCAGCCTCCATTTGCAGTCAGGTCATTCTGAATGAAAAGCAGGTCCAGGCTTGAACTAATAGGAGCAGATGTCAGCTTCCCCCTCTCTTCAAGGTACTGATGGAGGTTTATTAATTTTTAGAACAAGGTCACAAGTTCTATTTGCCTGCTGAATCTCAGTTAGTGTTGTTGCATCTCATAGGTAAGTAAACACAAGCCTTCAATATCTGACACTCCAAATGTTTCTTAACACAGAGAAGCAAAAAAGTAAACCTCAAGTTTACAAGAGCCAGCTAAGGTTGCATATTAATACCTCAGTTGCTTGACTGTGATGGTTTAATTAGCACAAATCAGCTCTCTGTTACAAAGACCATGGCAGGCAAAATCATGCTGGCAGGTGCCTGCTGTGGTAGAGGGCTGCAGTGCATGAACTATTTCACTGGTCATCTTTTAAAGACTGGTTTCCGGTGCACACACTCTTGAAGTGACTCTGCCACTCAGTATACGTCCATGGGAACGTCTCCATGGGCTGATGTGAGGCTGCAATATGGTTCTCCTTTCCTGGGAGAACAGGTTCTGGCCCAGGGATCCCTGCCCTAACCAGGATAGGACCTCTGAAAAGTCCTTGGTCCCTGGTCCCAGCCCAGGACTGGATGCACAGTCCTCATCAGGGCTGGTTCTGGAGAACTGGAGGTAATTTGCAAGCATGTGAGATCTGACTCCAATGAAATGATGTTTGTGAGATGAAGACACAGTGAAGGGGTATACAGTGCCACATTACAGCTGTAGGTTGGTGTGGCTGCACAGCAGCCAGGGCCACATCCCACCCTGCAAGGGCTGTTGCCATCCCTTCCAATGCCAGGAACCACCATGGCTTTCCCCTGGCTTCAGACCCAGACCCCCAGCTTTGTCCTGCTCCAAGGGGCAGAGCCAGCTGATGGCAGCAACTCCTGCCCTTGCCCCTGGAATGGTGCACAAAGGGTGTGGGGCCACAGCCCCAAAGGCATCTGCGTGCCTGGGAATCACAATGATCTCCTTGCAGCAAATCGTGTGGGTGCCAAGGGGATAGTGAGACCCTCCAGGACATCCCACCACTGGGGTGATGAGGGGTGCAGGACCCTGGCAGGCTTGCTCAGAGATGCCCTACTTGGAAATAAGCCCTGCAGCAGCTCCCAGCACGCCAGTCTCACTGGCTCATGCACCACAGGAGCCCCGAGCAGCAGGGGAGCCCGGGAGCCCCGAGCAGCAGGCGAGTGAGCCTGCTGCTCTGACAGCATGGCTATTAATAAAAGACAGGAAAACTGACTGGGCTGGTTTATAAACTGCATGGGCCCAAATCTGGCTCACCTTATACAGGGGAGCAACTCCACCAAGGACTGAGGAGTTGCACTGGCTGAAGCTCAAGATGAGCTTAGCACAAATAACTGTTTAACTTTTCTGTGAGACATTAGTGAGCCTAATAAATCCCTGCATAACACCTTCATTAAGCGGGATTTACTGTAATATGCTATATACGCTTTATGCCTCACCTGCAAAAACAGCCATGTTAATGCTATAAATTACAGCATTCTTATTAACATATTGCAGGCACCTTAACCAAGGTGAAATGCTTAACGGCTTTCAGTAAGCAGCTGAATTGCAAGGAAGTGTGGAATGAGACAGAATCCTCTCTAGTAACTGGGACAGACTGCACAAATGCTATAAGCCTTACAAAATTATTCTTTTTTTTAATTAAAAAAAAAAAAAGAAAAAGAAAAAGAAGAAAATATCCAAACCCCCGAAGTTTTGCATATTGCAGTATTAGTGCTAGACTTCAAGGCTTTCTAAAGGAAATTGGCTCTGATTTGTGAGATATGCATTACATCATAGTCTTCTTTTAGGGCATTAT
>NW_009909491.1:84882-107288 GCF_000696875.1 Nestor notabilis
CCTGCTGAGACGCATTATCTTGGTTTGGCCCAGCATTAGCGATTTTTGCAGGCCTACTGCAGTGTTCCCAAAGCACTGCTGGGAACTACAGATTGAAATCTGAAACGTTTATCTTTTACAAAGCTGAAAAAGAGGGAAGATGTTAACATCAGGCATCACTGACTTCCTTAACCCTCTCCTGACTCTGCTTCTTACTGGGGCTTGGTTTCGATGTCTCTAAACATCCTGCACAAATGAGGTAACCTTTAACAACTCACATTAAAGGGGGCATAATACAGGGTTTCTTCCCACTCTCCGAGAACTGCCCTTGCAGCTGCCTGAATAACACCTCCCTGGTCTTTACAAGATGTCAACATGAGTCAGATTGTACCTACGTACACTGACAAGCTATGTTCCACAGACACAGCTAGAACATATATTAAGAATAAAAGGGGAAGACAGTGAAAAGCTTTATGTGACTCAACTTTTATTAAAATTTTATATAGTATCAAGCAACTCTGATATTCTATTTTCCGCACGTACTAAGATCATGCATACTCAGACGGACCCTCATGTCCTGATCCTTTTGATGACACAAAAGCAGAATTGCAGGAGGCTTATGCTAGAGAGCAATTTTTACGCAGGGTACTGAGCCGATATTATCTGTTCTGACTTCAACCATGAAATTAGAAGCCCATTTCGTCTCACTGCATCTAGGGCAGGATTAGAGGCTGTGTCATGGAGGGAACAGACAGGTGCTTTCAGGATAAAGCAAGGATATTCCCGAAACCTCAGAGAATCTCAACACCTCTCCACAAAAGCACAATTATAAAATGGGGCTGTGAATTCTAAGAGGAAATGGGAAACATTCAACCATGACTAAATTACAATTCCCTCTCTTGTTATAAAGTAATGCTACTTATTGGAGGGCTTTAATTTCTCTGCTCCATTTTTTACTTAGATTGTGTGTTTCGGTGAGTTGTCGCATTTTGGTGCTTTAAGGCTCTCTGCTACAGCTGTAGCGTGTTTTCCAGAAAGATTGCAACAGCAACTGCTTCCATCACAATGGAATGATTAGTATCATAACTAGAACAAAGCATTAGGAAGAACAAGTCCTCGTGGGTACTTGACACCTGCTGTCTCCATCTCCCTCTTTGCAAGGTGACATTTCTGGCCCTAGCAGTCTACTTTCACAGGCAGAGGCTTTATGGTTTGGGGGCCAAGCACTTTAAATACTTAATGCTCACAAAGGGTTGTGTGTGGTGAATCCCCATCCTGCTACATTCTGCAATCCTGACAAGCTTTTGCAAGGTAACACCTCGTTAGATGTAAAATTGCTCCTCATAGGAGGCAAAATCCACCTTGTTTTGTTACAGAATCAGTCATGAGAGATGGAAAAAATGGATTTACAGGTACTTTCACCAGAAATACACTCATGGGCTTTTGGGCAATGATTCCTTTCACAAGGAAAAGGCAATGATGTGCTGTAGTGCCTCATCGAAGGAAAATGTGCCTGTCATGACAAGACAGTGGGTTATCCACCAGCTGAAGAAGCAGTAAGGCAGCCCACACATGGGTAAGATTTACCAGCTGCTGAGGCCTTTGAAAGGTCATGGACTAATGTTGTGTATAACATGGTGAAAGCTACTAGATTCACTGAGGTGAAATGCTGTTACAGACTAGTACTTTATGGATCCTGCATGGCTTAGGACACTAGGGCCACAATTCCCCGGCAGAGGAGAATATATTGATCTGAGAGATCCACACTTCTTAAAGATGCTTTAGTTAAGGTATCACAGCAAAATGCACTTAAAATTCATTGCAAGTAAATACAAATACTTTTGCTCTGTACCCCAAGGACTAGTAAAACTGCAGTCACGGCATTATAAAATAACAGGATCAAACTCTGCTCTTAATCAGCATAGCATAAATCTGTATTATACCTCAGACTCTAGTGGAGCTACTTCAGTTTTATGCAGGTTTAAACAAGAACATAATTTGTCCAATGATGCCAAGCAATGGATTCAGACCAAGCTCATTAGAGAAGACTCATGCAGGTCTCATGCATCCTCCAAGCTGTGCAAAGAAGCACCCCTCTAGCAGAAGGTGCTGGATGATGGGTGATGCCGTCCGGCAGCAGCAGGAAAACAGCACCTGTGTGCTGGGGCCACACAGGAAGGGATGCTCTAACTAGCAACATCCTCTTCTGCAGACAGAGGTCCCCCAGTCCACGGCTCCTCTCCCCAGTGGTACCCTCTGCCCCACATGCCCTTTCAGCTGTAGAAGGTGCAGGTCAGGTTCCACACCCCATGGACCACCCATGGCTTTGCTCCTTGGCTGCCTGTGCCTATGCCAGTGGCACCCCACAGCACATGCACACCTGTAGGGCCTGAGAGGCCAGCCTGGAGCTTTTCCCTTACCAGCACCATGGGCAGCCGGAAACAGTCAGGAGCCCCTCCAGCACCCAGCCCAAGGCAATGCACAAAATCAGGGTCCAAGTCAGGGGACCAGGAGACGGAGGGCTCCAGACCCTCCCTGCATTTCAGGAGCAGACACAGCAGAAGTAACTCTCCTTAGATGCAAAAAAGACAGTGAGACCAAAGGTAAGCCACACCAGCTCCTATCAGAGCTAGTTAAGTTCCCCACTTTAAATATTCATTTTGCTTCTGTCCTTTTCACCCCACCATCCTCAGATGTAATTTACAGAGGGATTCTTTTGATTTTAATTGACTTTAAACTCTATTTTTTCCCCAACAGTGTGAAGTTAGCAGCCTATGCCTAATTCCCTGCTGCATGGCTCTGGTTTTACAGCTGTGTAGCTCAACTGATTTTATAGTTTCCTGAGTTATGAGGCTCACTGGTGAATTTATGTCAGGAGAAGACACCAGCCTGCTACAGACCCAGTGAGAAAGCCTTAACTCATGGGGCTGCAGCTCACAGCTTTAACTCTAGGTTAGACAGGGAAGGAGTCTTTTTGTCAAAGAGTGAATCTCTTAAATAGCTATTTTTGAAAGAATTGGGTCAAACTTGGTAAGTTTTCAAGGAAAAAAATGGCAAAAATATATCAAAGCTGAATTTTTTTTGTGGGTTTTGACATTTGGGAATTTGTTTTAGAAATGCTGCACTACTTTGATTCGATGTCGAAGAACAAAATAATCTATTCCTTCTTCTCTACTTAAAAACTGATCCAGTTTCCCCCCTAAAATAGGAAAAAGGGTTTGGATAGCATTAAGCAATGCCAAAATGAAACTGAAATATCTTTAGCAGGTCAACCAGCATTTAGTAAATAATTCAATGAGATTTTTTAAGCTTTCTTATTTTTTATTTGGTGGTTTTCCCATAATTTTGTTTTTTAATATCCACACAATTACAAAGCCTGTTTTTCTCTCAGTTGTACTGCACAAGTACAGGCAAAGAGGCATTGTTCCAGCACACCTGTTCTGGGCTGAAAGTCATGGGACATGACAAAAGCATAATCCCTCACAGTGAACACCTGAATGTGCCATTCATCCCACAGTGCCACAGAATACCAGACTATAGGCACAGAAATCTCTTTTTCATGTACCCACAGCTTTTGGCTTCCTGTGCAGCCTCATGAACATGCCACAGAATCATAGAATCAGCTAGGCTGGAAAAGACCTTTAATATCATCAGGTCCAACCATTATCCCAGGATTGCCAAAACCGCCACTAAACCGCCTCATCTACATCCCAGTATGTCCTGGGTGCTGAGGAACCCACACGTACTCATCCCCCCTCTAGTATTTTAGGTAATTGTGCAGAATTGTCCCTGACTGCTGAGTGTTCTCACCTACTGAATGTATGTATAATTAGTAAATTCTTTAAATTTTGTGTTATGGCCCCCAGATCAGTCTAGTTCCTACTGCTTTATGCTTAGTTCCTATTCACTGCCTTATAGGTTCTCCTCTTTACCTATTATTTTCAGAGAATGCTATTTATAAAAGAAATTCAGCCTTTGTGTAGTTAGTTCTGATTGTGTAGGGATGTTGTGTAAAGTCACTGGCAGTCACTTATGGAAAACATCTGCCTTGTGTCTTATTTACATGAGAATCAATATGAGTCTGACTTAAAGCCTGCTGCAGCCTTTCCGCTGGCCCTGCATTCAGCCTGTCTTGAAAAGCGGGCTCTCGTCTGCTCTGCTGAAGCACTACTGGAGAGGGCTCTTTATTGAGAGGTTTTTTGATTCTCAGTGAGGGTGAATTTAAACTGGCCATACGTGAGCACACTAGAAAAATTTTTAAGTGTACCTGTAATGGACTACATATGTCTCTCATAGCCTTGTGACTTAAAGACTTTCAACTTTCAAACCATTGAGGACAATTCACTCCAACTGAGAGCTAATGCAGTCTCGTCATCCAGACTGAGCTCTCAAACCCCAGTACAAGGCTCTGACTGGCGTTGTTCTCTGCTCAGTGTGACATGAACATCTGGACAAGTATGTGCTGGTAATTCTGTGGCCATTCTTGAGATGAAATTTGCTGCAACATTTGTTATATGTCACTGTAATAGTTACCATAAAGTAGACATATGCTCCTTGTTGTATCATCTTGCCATTGGCATGGGGTGCTCAGCCAGGGCTGCAGAAGGAGGTGATATTTGAAGGGACAGCACCTGGGAGCTAGTGATACAAAGCCTGTTTATTGAGAGCCTTGCTCTTCATTAGAAACTCATTAGCTCACAATCAGAAATAGCTGTCTGTGGTCAGCAGCAAAACTTGCGAAACACTCTCCGGTCTTGCTATCTGGATTACAGGGAATTGCAAGGGGATGTTGGGTCATACCAGAAACAGGTGCAAACAGAGAAAAAACTCACACCTGAGAGATAGAAGGGTTCAGGGCATCCTCAGGATGTGCAGAAATAGCTACCAAAGCTCAGTGATATTTAGACTCTGACATTGGTAGTGAAGCTGCAAGCTCAGTGGGCATCCAGCATTTCATATGCACAACCTTCTTGGGACAGAAACAGGGGCAACAGGGAGCAAAAGGAGGCACCTCCTTGAAAAGGAGCAGCTCCAGGTGTACACCTGAACCACAGGCCAGAGGACAACCTTCTGGGTGCAGTAGCACAGGGACATGGCTAGTGGGAAGGAGTAACATTTCTCAGCCATGAAGAAAGTGATGATCAAAGCCTACCTCTAAAAGCCAATGCAAACAAGAGCCACATGTAGCAGTTGGTGGAGATTAGTAGCTCCTCCTTGAGCATGGGTGGCAGCTGTTGGAGCAGGATCAAGAAAAGGGGGTTTACCTTACTTTCCCCTCTGTCTGTGCCATAGTCCATCTCCCCAGCCAAGCTGCAGGCTGCCCACATGGGAGCAGAGTGAGCTCAGCTGACACAGTTTTAAAAATGAACTCAGTGAGGTGAAAAGATCATTTTTCTCTCCTGACATTTTCAACTACTTAGTTGCTTAATTATCTGTTGCCAGAATATCTCCCTATAAGCACCAGCAATTTCACCCATTAGCAATTAGTGAGAACAGTTATTCTGCTGAACTTTGTGTGGTTGAATAATAGATTAATACCCATCTCTCTAAGTATGACTACATGGGGCAGATTCCCAGCTGGAGCAGGCTGACTTAGCGTTACTCACATTAACATTTTACTTTCATACTTAAAAAACAATTTGAAAAGGAGATATCTTTTTATCAAGAAGAATGACTTTATCTCCTCCTGTTTGGGTATTCTCACAACCACATGCACTTTTGTCATGCAAATAATTTCAGTAGTGATCTAGTGAACAGATAAATTTCTGCCTTGCCCACATCCTGGCTATTGATATACACATTTTTAGAAACAGCAGCAAGTAGAAATCCCCTGAAATATGCAGGGTTAGAGTGAGCTTTAATGACACCACCTTCAGACTACAGCTCCACAGTATCACAAAAATTTTAAAGAAGAGAAACTCTAATGGACCTACATCAAACAGTATCTACACTGGACCATTAAAACTTGCCAATGGAAAATTCATACTGCGAAAGTGATATTGTAGTTAGATCAATTTCATCATCTACAGATAAAATACCCATCTGTCTCCAGAAACTAAACAATTGGGTCCTCTCTTTCAAAGGCTTTGCAATAGAGCAAATTCGGTGTTTATAAGTTAGGAGTTCTTGTATAAAGAACAGAGTAAGACTAAAAGGAGGGCTGAAATTTGCTTTAAAAAGAAATTCTTCAGAAATGTCTACACAAAAAAAGAGAGAGGTAAGTCCCTTTCTTTGGGTTTTCCCTTGCCGTTTTGATGAGGCGTTTATAATCACGTCCCCAAGGACTCATCTGTGCTATTTAAAAACTATTTCAACTTTGTGCAAGCATGCATGGATTCTTGTCACTAATTCGCAGGGTTTCCTTTCCTAAGAACTGCTCCCCTGTTACAGGAACACTGCCCTTTTTTCATTACTATTTTAAAGAAGGATCCTTAGGGTTGCAGATAGCTGCGTGTGATTTTGATTAAAGTCAGGACCTCGGGACGTCAGGCACATCTGTGTTTATGTCTGTGATTACAGCGCAGTTCCTCTCTGCTGTCGCCCGTCGGACAGGACGGGTGAGGCAGAGCTGGTGTGTGTGTGTGGTTCCAGCACAGAAACCTGAGATCAGTGATCAGCTGTCTTTCAGCTTGAGGTGCAAGCCAGCCCGAGACACTTCTGTTACCTGACCACGCTCATCGCTGACCCCAGGCACCTCAGGGTGGCCGCAGGGAGCCCGGGACCTGTAGGGACATTGGGCTCGTGGCTGCCAGCAAGGGGGGCACACGCTGCCTCCACCGCACACATGTGTCCTGCTGCTCCGGCATGGGCTCTGTGAGCTCCAAGGGCACGTACCTCCATCGGGGACACCCTGCAGGCTGCCTGGGCCGTGCCACCCCTGCAAACAGCCAGCACTCTAAAGGACAGTGGAGATTTCACAGTTACATTTAGGCAGCTAGAGAAGCTGACATGGTATTTTCCACCACCCCCTCCATGGCGTGCTCAACAGAAGGTACAAGCCTACCCTGCTGTCTTGGGGTAATAGATGGAGGAGCTCAGCCTTCACCCAAGGGTGGTTTCTCCTTCAGGTGTGAAGGAAATAAAGTCAGGGAATACTGCGAGCATGCAGAAAGGACAAATTCTAAGCCTGCTGAGGGAGGTGATAAGTGTGGGTCCACAAGCTGTTCTCCTCCAGAAGTCGCCAGAGAAAGGGTCAGTGGCATAGGTGTTGACCTGGCAGTAGCATACCATACTGGACCCCAGCCCCAGAGATCCTGGCATGTACCAAGGGACCTACATTATGCTGAGCCCTCCTCTCCAACTGTGGTTCAGTCACCTCTAAACAGGATGTTCACACCATTAATAGCTACTCACTTGAGGGTATTTACTTACAAGCAGACTGTATTATTTTAACCCTTGGTACTGGTGGTCTCTGTGTGTGTGCCTGGCCTCTCCTCAGTGCTAGCACCAAGGTGGGTATAACACAAGTATAACATGAAAGAAAACTGCATTCTTACATGCATGGAAACCTTTAGCTCTTACATGGATAAAAACTTTTAATGGAAAACCCCAGTGTCTTTACTTGGCAGCAAAGTATGGTGCATGGGCATGGCAACCTTCTTTATTTCTAAGGAAAGTCACTGTTTCCAGAGGGATGTGCAAGGTCACACACAGAAACTGTGAAAAGCAGCTCCTGGGAGCAGCAGCACTTGGCTGCAGAAGCAGGCCTGCCACAGCCAGGAGAGAAGGATGGAGAAGAGCATCTGCTTTCCTTGAAGCCAGGAAGGAACTGGAGGGACAGGATGTGGTTATTTGGGAATTTGGCCTTCTGGGGACCAGGCAGCTGGGGGATGGTAAACTGTTTGCTTCTGACACTGACTCCCCTCTCACCTCAGCGATACCAGTGGGAAACACCCAAAAAGCAAGAGCAACCCCCACCTTTCCCCCCAAGCAGGTGCACATCTGTCTGAGAAGCAAGCCTTGCCTCCACACAAATGACACTCTGTGGAAAAGGTCACTGCAGTAGCAGAATGAGGGGACACCCACATGGCAGCTGGGGGTCTTTTCACACCATCTCTGCAGCATCGTTTCTCCTCACCCTATAACACACCATAGTAGTGCAGATATACTCGATTTTGACCTAACAGCTTCAAGTTCCTTTTCTCCATCAGCTTGATCAAAGCAGGCTTACAAGTGCTAGTTTTCTGAGCTGGTTCTTTAAATACCTTTTCCCAGTTGTGCCTATCCTCTCTCCCATCATCAAAGTTTTTGTCTGTTCCAGGAGAAGGTCTCTAATGCAAGAGTTTTCTGTGCCATGCTGCTTCTGCAGTGCTGGCCTATGGCTTTCCTACAACTATTTCTGCCATGTGCCCTTTTGGCTAAATGTTCCCCTGGCCCTTTTCCCCGTTCAATCCGAAATGCCTGTCCATTCACTGGTGGGACAGCATTTCTGGAAGCATTATGTTTCAGCAGATCTAAACTCAACGGTGAGTAAAGCATGTGTCATGTTTTCAGACCAGATTTAGGTAAATTTGGGGAAAACCTCTCCCTGTGGGAATGTCTGTAACTGCTGCAGCATGCCCAAAGTTGGTTTGAATCCCTTCAGTCCTTGAAGGTGAGTGTGTCCTCCTGGGCACCAGCAAAGGCCACCACAGTGTCCTCAGGTGGGTGAGGGCCATGCATAGCGTGCACCATGAGGTGGGCTTGGCTCTCGTTCCCACTGTGTCACCATGACATGTTGACCCTAGCCATAGCTAATCTGCAAGGTGTTCTCTGTGGCTGCTGCCCAAGCTGGGCCTGTCCCCAGTGGTAAGGAGGACCCATGCAGAGGCAGAGGAAGGACTTGCAGACCTGCCAGCAAGGCCAACCCATTTACCATGTCAAAAGTAATGGCATCTGGCTTTGCTTGAGGCTGGGGTGGCAGAGGTGAAGGAGAATAACCTAGACTGGTATCCCCCACAGCTTGTCAGGCACATTCCTGACAACTACAGAGAAGTGGACAAAAACTCTGCAGCAGTGATTTACTGATGACCATCAGAAGCAACCTGCTGAGCTCTTTGAAGGCCAAGAGGACCTCCTTCCCCCTTGAATTCAGTGTTCATCGATGCCCACTCCTCACCTGGGGCAGCTGCTTTTGGGTTTGGTGCTTTCCAACACAAATTCCAGTGGAAGACCAGAAGACTAAACTGAAGCGGCAAACTAAGCCTTGAATATGAAAAACTCATGGTGGTGAAGCAGTGGAGGTAAAGTGAACGCACTGTAAAATAAAACACACACGTTACTGAGCAAAACAAAGTGCTTTGACATGGCTCCTTTTAGGCAGTGAAAATGCTGAGTCCTAGCGGCCCTTTGAAGCTCCAGGAAAAAGGCACAGGCAAAACTAGTGGGTGGAAATTTAAGAAGGAAATGCAGCAGGAACAGGTCACTGTTTTTAAACAGTGAAGGTGGCAGATTTTGGACAAGCTACCAAGGAAAGTAATAGCTTCTTCTAGCCAAGAGCAGATAGCTTTTCAGAAATTTTAGTTTCATCCAGCAGAGTTAGAAGAACATGCAAGGCCCTTCAGTGTAGAGGAAACAGAAAAGCTTGTAGGAAATAGCCTTTTCTTGCTTTAGCCATGGTGATTAAAAAGTGCCTATTCTGCACATGTAAAAAACAAGTTTGGACCTTCTCATGCTCGCTGCAAAGCCCTGGGAAGATTCATCCAGCAATGATTCTGATACACTGATGATCATCAGGTTTTGCACCAGAAAGGAAGGCAGATAATTTTGCAAAGGTCAAATACTCATATCTGAATGCCACAGGCAGCCTTGTCTGCTCATCTTACTTATTATAAGAAATTAATAAAACCATTACCTCATCAAGCTTACTCCAGACAGATGGTTATCTTGCTAAATAGATGGCTTAACACAGTAGATTGGCTTCATGCTGAGGCAGAAGGCCAGAACACTTTTGATCTGTCATGTGGAAGCTGCTGCAACCACTTTCCTTCTAGGAACAGCAGGGCTTCTCTGTTCAGGCAGGTAAAAATGGAAAAGATTGTCCAGTAAAAGTAGGCATTTGGTTCATGACTGACACGGACATTACCTACTTCTGCAGCAAAAATGAGAAGCTACCACACCAAATCTGTCATTTAGGACCACCAAGAGGAGATCTTCTTTGTCTGTTTCTTTGTTTCTTTGTTTCTTTGTTTATATAGTACTTTAATGATCACAGGCAAATACAGTTGCAACTATTTCCTGATGCTGCTCCTTGGAACTATTATTTATAGCCTATATAACTCCTCTCCAAATCCTTGATTTTTTGGCAATGCAAAGCAGTAGCTTAGCCAGGAGTTAATGATTATGAGATAAGCATTTATCTCACTTGGTGCCATGTCGGCTTGTTCTACTTTCAAACATTATTTGCTATTATGCATGCTGCTCTTCTGCCAAAGCTGAAGACAAATTACTATTCTTTTTCCAAGAAAGAAAGCACTGTGACTTGATTCCAATTAACAGTGTGGGTTCTAAGTATAATCTTTGTATTGCTCCTTTTTTTTTTTTAACTCGTATTTATCACTACTGCATACTTGTCATCTGTTACTCCATACCCTTCCAACTCTTTTCTCATGTCTGAAGATATACTTGCGGTAAAGACATGTTGAGCAAAAAGTGAATTTCCAGGCTTTTGTCTGAAAAGTCAGGGGCCCCAGAGGTTATATTGCTTTCTAGTGTGCTCATGTACATTGAAGAATTGTTCCACTCACAAACATTTACTAAGTAGCTTTCTCTCTACCCCTCATTTCCTTTGAATTTGTCCTTGCTTTTCATTTTTTGTTCTGCATGATGGAGCCTCAGGTTACTGTCAGGCAGCTAGAATTGCTTCCCTAGTGTTAATGCAATTGCTGTGCAATTGAAGATGGCAACAGTGTGAAGGACCAAAAAACCCCAGAACAATGGCCTCTATTCATTTTGTTATTTTCTAGAGATTGGTTTTTTGGGTCTTCTCAATATTAGTAAGTGGATTGATCCACTTGATCCACTTGATCTAAATGGAAGTTATTTTCCTCTATAGAACATGTTCCACTTTAAGAGAACGCTTCTCTCTGAAGTTAAAAGCTGGCCAGAGAGCCACTGTCATATGTAAACCCTTACAAAGAGAAGCAACAAACAAGCATTATATCCTATAATCCACCCATGTGTGTTATTTGATATTTGACCAAACCTGGAGCTTTGGTAAAACTCAGAAGTTGAGGCACATAAATTACTCAGCCCTTTAACATACTGAATGTGTAGTGAGAAATGCAGAATACATGGAGGTACCATCCCCTGTGAAGATATCAATTTGTAAGCCCAGTAAAAAAAAATAAGCTGCAGTATCTACAAATACAAAAACCTGCAGAGTTAAATTAACTGCTGTGATTCATAAGGGGGCATTCCTCAGAAAATTAAATAGGTTTTTAACTTTATACATGAATTTGTGGATCCATGAATCCACACATTTCTTTAAAACTGGACTATAAATAGGATGTGGTTGGACTTCGGTAGTGAGAGACATTCAGACTGAAAAATAAATGAAAATATTGTACAAAATGGTAATATTTCTAGCAACGAATGCCAAACATTCTGAAACCACAGCAGAAAAGACCATTTTACTAAGACATGCTGTCAGCTAAATGATAGGCCCTAAAAATTGTTTTCTTCTGTTTTAATTTTCTCTGAAAAAAATAGCAGGAAGATCGAGGCAATATTCTAAAGTTTATTTCACATTTGATAAAAAAATCTACTTTAGCCAGTTTTCTGGCTAGAAAGGTGTATAATGAAGACTAAAAAACACACCATAAAATCTCAGTAAGAATATCAGAAATAAGCACATCTTACTGCTATTTATATCTACTTCTTCAGCCCTCCTTGTTCATATTGGTGTGGTGGTGTCTAAAATAAGAAAATCAGTTGACTGGAAATGCTACAGATTATTCCTACTGTTTACAAATAAATAAAACCTTCTGAGCAACTAGCATCCTGCCAGCCATACCTGAAGCCACACAAGTGTACACTGCCTTCCTTTTACTAAATAAACTTCAGGACAGGTCAAGGCACTGAAGCCTTCCCTATGTTCCAGCAAAGTCATAGCTTTGGGAGCAGTGACAGAAAAATTGCTTTTAATGACAAAGCACATTTCACCCAAATCTACAGTAATACCTTCAGCAGTGAGTGTTTTTGTATCTGTGCAGTAAGGCACTTCTCTCTTTGCAGCAGTGCACGAGCACCTTGTGGACACGTTTGTAGCCATGTCTGCAAAAAAAGCACAATTTGGATGTAAATACCCATGCTTTGCGAAGCAAACAACACAAGGCTTCGGAAGGCCTCCTGGAGTACACTGCCTGCCCACGCTGTAGGCAAGGAGCACAGGCACTTCAGCAAGACCACTTCTCTAGGGGTCTAAAATGAAAGTGCAAGTTAGGTGCCAAAGTCAGACATCCAGGTTAGGCTGGCCAGGTCCAAGCCCAAGAAGTTAGTGGTCTGTTCCACTGCGTAGGGCAGCACACCCACTCACAAACACTGAGCTCAGGATGGTCTTTCCTAACATGACACAGTGCAGAAAGCGTGTCCCATTCGCACAAGGGTGCGTGTAAAGGCATCGGGGAGATTTGAGGGGTTCAGAGCCCATTCAAGGCTGTCTCCCAAGGACTGAGAAGCACGGAGTCACCTCTCATACGTGCATACCAGCCATATGAGCCTTAAGTGAAGGTGTATTAGTGTATCAGTGATGGTACACCAAAGGCATGCAAAGTGTCATATTCTGCTTCAAACTGGCTGTAACGCTTCACTGATACATACACATACGTGCTGAGGGGCTTTCTAGGTAGACGCTCTTGCCATTCTCTTTGTAAAAAAGCTCCTAGTAATGTTATATGATCCTTGCAGGTCCTAACAGGGCAACTCAATCTGCTCCACAAAGGAGACTGCTGCATCTGTCAGTGGCTGGAAAGCTGGGATGGACACAGCAGACAGTGACGTTGCCTACCTGCTTAGACCTAGAGTAATGTCAGCTGGTGGAGTTTTGCATTTTATCCCCAAAAGTTCCCCTCCTTCTGCACAGCACTTCTCCTCTGTGGTAGCCACAGCCTGAGGCAGGAGATGGCACTTGTGCTGACAGCACAGGACAAAGCATGTGTCTATCGCTGTGGCATTTCATCCAGCTCGGAATCACCATGGGGGTCAGCTGTGAGCACAGCATCCGTTCCTTGAGCCTGAAGCTGCACAGGGCATACAGGAGGACACGGGAGCATGGCCAATACTGTTAGTGCAGCCATCTATTAATGGACCTCCTACTTTCATTAAATGTGCAGGAACCTCACTCTTGACCTCCTGTAAATCAGATTTAAATTGACAAAGTAGTTCAAAAGTCATCAGAGTGACTGAGAGAGGCTGAGGCTGAGTAAGTTCTGTCTCCCCAGGAAATCAGGGTAAACCATGGAGGAATGAGACAAAGAGACAGAGGAGGAAGATTTTTCTAGGTCATTATAGATCAAATATATATATACTCTCGTAACTATCCAGCTAAGCAACATGGGTGAACATTAGTCATCTGGCAGTAAATGGATTCTGACTTCTATGATGCATAAAAAAAGGTGTTTAAGAAATCCTGAAAATCCAAAGTATGCCCTAAAAAAAATCACATTTGGCATCAACTCTGAGACAATAAAATGGAGAAAACAATACTGTGGTACAGGGAAAAATATGGATGGCAAACATATTTCTGCTTGTAAAATAAACTTGGGCTGCTTCTGAAGTCTCTTTCCATTTCCCAGACCCAGAAATGAACAGAAGGAAAAATATGCAAACTCTAAGAGAACATTTATTTTAAAAATTGTCTGGCTATTTTCTGGAACATCAGAGAACTGAATAGCAAAGTGCTGTTTGTCGACTGAAAAAGGAAACAACAAATGAACCAAAGTTATTTTTGGTGGCATCTGTATGTATAAACAACAATAAAAACAAAGACCTGTAATATCAAAACTAGAGTTTATTGTGTTTTACCTTCTGACCCCAATCAAGAAAGCAGTTCTGTTTCCTAACTGTTTAGTTAGCCCCACCTGCCACATAAGTAGGTGACAGATCAAGTTGCAACCATTATAGCATTGCCTGGGAAGGATTATTGTCACATAAAAGCAGTGGTAAAACAAATACAGAGAAGAGGTGATGAGGTTTTCAAAGTTAGCATAATTACTTTGTATGCTCTTCCTTGGCAGTCAGGTATTTTCTTTTGAAGCTGGAGAGCTTCCCTAAGCACGGTACAAACCAAAAGCCACAACCCACTTGCCTACTGGCTCCCCTCTGCACTTTCTCCCCTTCAGTCTTTCTAGGATGTGGCTGAAGTCACTAAGAATGGCTCAAAGTAAAGACGGAACATGACGAACTTATTTTTCCATGTACCATGGAGTGAACACATGTTTCCATCTGTCCAGCTCATGACTCTATTCTACAGTTTTGGGTTTGAAACTCTCTATGATGATTACAGAAGAAATACTGCACTCCTATGTCACTCCAGCACCGTGTCTGTCTGAGCCTGCTCTCTCCGGTGCCAACAGACCGAATCTAATGCACCCTTACACTTTCTTCTGTTTCTCTTCCAGATAACAGGAAAATTTGTGAGCAAAAAGGCACGACGTCAAGAGCACAGTAGCTTACATTAGTGTATACATTCTGTGTGCAGGTAACACACTCTGTGTAAAGTGTTTCAGTATGTCCTTCAGGAAGATGTTTCATCATTAGTTTTCTCATACTTTTCTTTAAAAAAAAAATATGCAAATGATCTGCTGTAAGAGTACCATCGCCTGAGGTGTTCTTCAGCCTTTCCCTGTTTATGGCTGGTGTGGATCATTACTCAAGGTAATGATGTTAAAAACTCTTCCATTTCTGAACCAATACCACATCTGACTTAGCATCTTCCAGAGATTATGCCAAATGGTAAATGCAGCAGTACTGTGGTGGGAAAACCAAGGATCTACCAGGTAGGAAAATTACTAGTAACTAGACAAAAGAAATGCAATGAAGGAAGGTCTACTTAGTGATGAAGCTAGGTCAGATGTGGAGACCCAGACAGCTATTTATACCAGGACTCATTAAAGCAGATGGAAGCAGCCAACAAGACAGCCACATACAGGCTGCAGCCAAGACATGAGGATTTGTACAGACAAATCAATTCTTGTGATGTGCCTTCTGCAACCCAAGTCTCCTCTGCCTGTACAAGTGGGCCCGAGTTAGGCCAAGCTAACCATGCAAAGAACATTTTCTAAAACTCTTGGGGATTTGCAGGGCTTTCTCCAAGTGGCTGAAACTCATGCAAGTAAGAGCTCTATGTAGTCATAAGGTCCCAGTTGAACATACCAAAGTAAAAGCTTCATACTTTCAGGCTGCAGGTCCTATACCCCACTACGTCTGTCCATGCAACACTCAGCTCCCCACTCCTCTAGCCAAAGCTGAAAAAGAGAGAAGGTCACTGACACACATTAGACCAGAGGAAAGCAGTTTGGTTATGGAGCAGGCAGAGAGGATGGACACAGCAGGCTGTAGGAGGAGTACTCAAAGTATAAAAGCTGGAAAACAGAGAAGAAAACTGTGCAACTATCTGGGCTTACAGATTACTTGAGCCAGAAGAAGAAAAGCTGAGTTTGAGAAGCAATACCCTTCTCTTCCCTGACTGCTGATGTAGTGCTTCTGAGATGTCAACCAGGCAGGGAGCCTGGGCTGGGGAATTGCTGGTGGTTGCTCCTCCCCACACAGGCAAGGATTTCTGGATTTGAGCCTAGCCGACGCAAGGGAGCAGATGGAAGAAGCTCCTGCCAAAACGAGCACTTGCTGGAAGGCTCCCCAGAAAGGAAGTCATGACAGTGGGGAGCTCCAGTGGGTTTTAATGGGGAGTTCAGGGACTAGCTGTAATTCAGTAACTAGTCTGGAGAGAATGACACAGCTCTCTCACCACTGTCCTGTACCACCCTAAACCAGACTTTTCTGATTTCAGTTCAATACTGCAAGTGTTTTCACATGATACAAGATCTTTAAAAATATGGGAACAAAAAAGAAAGTGTTGAGCCAACTTCCCACCCACTAGACATTAATTTCCAGCAAAATTTTTCTATTTCCAAAATTGTTTTCCAGTGTGTTTAGAATCACCCTTAGTGCCCAGAGCTAGTTACTAGTGCCTAAACAACTACTAAGATTAATTTGATACACTGGTGTTTAATTAAATGTGCGTATTTCAATGTTCTGCATTTACCACTGTACTTCTGCTGCCAACATCCAGTTTCTCAGCACAAATCATCTGGAAAATATGAAAGAAGATGCTTACATCTAATGCTTTAAGATAACAACCGGTTCAAGGTGAACAACTCTTAACACATTGGGATTACTATGCTGATAATCATAGCTTTTAGGTTTTTCACACGTCTCTGCCAAAATTATAATTTTTCTTTTTCCTGATTATTTGACATTGATCTAGAACTTGGACACCTCTCCAGATGCAGTACCCTGCACTTGCTACTGTTGAATTTCAAGAGGTTCCTGTCTTCCACATGCTCAGAGATGGCTTCTAGGATGAGACATTCCACCACCTTTCCAGCGAAGGTGGTGAGGCTGACTGGCCTGTAGTTCCCAGGGTTCTTTTTCTTGTCCTGTTTGAAGACTGGGGTGATATTTGCTTTCTTCCAGTCCTCAGGCACTTTTTCTGGTTGCCATGACTTTCCAAAGATGATCGAGAGTGGCCTAACAATGATGCCTGCCAAAACCCTCAGA
Source organism: Nestor notabilis (assembly GCF_000696875.1). NCBI lineage: Eukaryota > Metazoa > Chordata > Aves > Psittaciformes > Psittacidae > Nestor > Nestor notabilis. The sequence goes on from NW_009909491.1 coordinate 101,617, forward strand.
ACTGTGGGTGCATCTGTCAGGGCCCATGGATTTGTAGGTGTTAAGTTTGTCTAAATGATCTCTATCCTAAGCCTTCTCAACCAAGGGGAAGACTTAATTTCTCCAGATCTTCTCCTTGGTCTCCTGGGTCAAAGATTGCTGAGGGCTGGCCTTGGCATTGAAGACTGAAGCAAAGAAAGCACTCAGTATCTCTGCCTTTTCTGCGTTCTTTGTTGCCAGGGTCCCTATTCCATCCAGTAGCAGGCCCATATTTTCCCCGGTTTTCCTTCCATTATTTATGTATTTGGAAAAGTCCTTCTTGTTGTTCTTGACATCATTAGCCAGATATTTCAAATGGGCCTTTGGACCTACTTGTTGTATTTCTGCATGCTCTGACAACGCCACTATATTTATCCAGAGCAGCCTGTCCTTGTTTCCACCTCCTGTGTATCTCCTTCTTGTGTCTGAGTTTTGACAGGAGATCCTCGTTCATCCATGCTGGTCTCCTGCCCCTTTTGCTTGACTTTTTTGCCCATGGTAATGCACTGTTCCTAAGCTATCCTTGAATATTAACCAGCTCTTTTGGAACTTAAACTTATTTAATCTAAGATAAAATGTAGGTTTTTAACAGCAAGCTTGATTGCCTATGGAACAATATATCAAAGACTGCTGTAGATTCTTTATCACTTAAACAAGACTGTAGAGTCTTCGCAAAGTCATACTTTAGCCAAGCATTAAATGCTTCATGCAGAAAGCACTTCGTAGCAAATTACTTTGGATGTCTGTGAGAGGTCTGACCTAGAGGTCAGCCATGGTCCCATCTAGTTTCAGGTCTATGAATCCATCAGGTGGAGTGCTCCCAAACGGGGTTCAGTGCCATTAAAGATTTACACCAATAGACACTCTGAGTCAGGGACTGAGTGCAATCTATCCAAGTCCAAGATGCAGTTAAGATGTGTGAAGAAGCTCTTTTTGACATCTCTGAGTTTAAGATGGCATTATTAGAGGGTAGGTACAGTGCAGGCAGTATGCAGTGACCAGAAATATCACTTCTAGCAAGTATTAGGTGACACTGCCCTCAGACGGTCAAGATGGAGTAGGTAAACACTTCCTAATTTTTAAGATAAAACTTTCAGGCACAGCTTAACAACTAACTAAATATATTTCAAGTAATTCACTGTAAATAAGTTTCTCCATTTTATATATATGAGGAAAATGGTTATCTCTTTGTCTTCAGCCACCAGTACCCTGGAGTGCAAATATTCCAGCTTAATAAAAATGCAGACCTACAACAAGGGTCAAGGTCGGAGACAGGCAGCCCTATTGGTCTTTCAGCTTCTTGACATTTTTGCTGAATTCAACCTAGCAGGCAGAACAATGTACACTACAGAATCAGACCTTCAGCTGAAAAAGAAGAACAGGAAGGAAATCAAAATGAAAAATCCTGCTCAACATAAAACCTTTGTACCATAGCTAAATTTGTCTAGAAAGTTAACATTAGAGAAATCAAATGGGCACTGCAAAGTCCCCCATTAGTTGAGAGAATATGATATTAACATCAGATATAGAATATAATTACATTTTTATAGCATCTTTATGCTCAAGGTATGAGAGTGCTCTGCACAATGTGATACCGGGGGTGCAGTAATAGGTTATACCACAGCTCAGCAAGAATGAGGGGCATCAGGGAAGCAGTCAAGAAAGACAGGGTGACAGGAGCAGACTGAGGTTTCTTCTGCAGATCTGGTATTTACAGGTTTTTTGCAGATTCTACATTGTCATCTCATAAATAGCAATGCAGTCCCTCGGAGTCACAGCAGTGCAGTGTCTCCTCCCAGGCAGTCCTGCCAGCCACAGGCTTAGGATCAGGGCCCCACAGTCACCCCAAGGAGGGCTGTCAGCACTGCCCACCAGCAAGGGAAGGGTCCCCACCACTGCAGCTCAGCCACTGGCTGTACTGGCAGGATGGCAGCACCTGAACACAGGATGAGCCACTCCACTGATGGTGTTCCAACTCCCAACAGGCAACACATGTTGGTGATCTTGCCAATCTCTGTGTCCCCAGCTCCTGCTGTCTACCAGAGGCAATAGTTAGATCCCCTTCCTCAGACCCAGTGGGCTAAAACAGGGTCCTGGGCTGTGAGCAAGGTGGGGGTAGGCTCTGGGGCCAGGTCCCCAGAGACATCATAGCTGAGAGCACCCTCAGAGGACTGATCTAGTGTGACACCGATGTTTGGACCAAACACCTGAAGCATACATACAGTGTAGTCTAAGCAATCGTAGGCTGCAATTCATCTGAGCTAACCTATGGCTGTGCTTCAAGAAGGGATGAATCACCCTCCTAGAGGGCTTTCCTGGTCATGTGTGAGACCTGGTTGAGCAATGCAGACAGAGACGGGATGTCGAAGTCTGGGAAAACATAGCTGAAAATTTGCAAACTCCCTCAGCTCTATTTAGGACAGTCTGAACTAAAAATATAATTTACACTGCCCAAGATAGGGCCCAGAAATACTTTCGCACAGGTAGAAACTCAGAGGGACTCTGCTGAAGACCTGGAATATTTAATCTGGACTGGGAAGGGTCAGAGACAAGTTCTGAGGGCACATTGCACTGTATTAAGAAACCACTGTTTTCCCTTCCATATTGGTAAAGTGTTCCTGCTTGTCCAGTCTCAACCAGAAAGATGTTTTAGTCCAGTCCTCTAAATTTCCATGGAAGATTTTAATACAAACCCTGGGAGAACCAAGTCCTAAACCCCTTTTCATATATATTCTGAGAAAACAAGTAAATAAAATCTCATCTTCTAGTTAAGCAGATTAATGGTGGAAAACATGGCTGATGGCAGAAAAAACGTGCCTCTTTCAAATGCTCTCTGTAAGGTCATTCCCATAATCAAAAGAAAACTAATCCTCTTCCACTGGATAATGGGCTTAGCTAGCCAGTGATTTTACTACCTCAGACAAAGGTTCTCTGAATTCAAAGATGAAAAGTGCCTGAAATTTCAAATTGCTTGAAAAGCTTTGACCAGAATGTATGGTGGGTGGGGTAGACGGTGAGATAATTTTCCTTTCCTTCTTTTTTACTCTCCTCTCCTCTCCTCTCTTTTCCTTTCCTTTCCTTTCCTTTCCTTTCCTTTCCTTTCCTTTCCTTTCCTTTCCTTTCCTTTCCTTTCTTTTCCTTTCCTTTTTAAAAAAGGAAAGTAGTTCCTGAGGGAAGAAGGGCACTTTTCCACATAGCCTTCCATTTTCACCTGGTGTACACTGGTCTATCATTCGAAGATTGAGCCAGCCTTTGCCAGCAGACACCTAACAAGTGTTATAGAGACATGACTGTGCAAAAGGTGCTGCAGAGGATATAAACTGTCAGTTTTCATGAGGCCTTATTTCTGTTGTAGTGGTGCCCACCTTGGCAGTTGTATTTTGAAGAAATTCTGGTTTAGACTACAAAAGTTTCCAAACTTTCCCAAAGCTAGGCAGATGCCTCCAAGCTTTCCTGCAGGGGCCCTTCACATAATTTAATTGACAAAAAAATATAAAGGATAAACAGCCTTCTCACTAAAAAGATAAAATGGTTGATTAAACTAAAGAAGCAACTCAAAGTAACTTCACCTAACTTCCTTTCTGGCATCTGCCATCTCTCTGAAATAAAAAGTTCAAGACTGAAGCATCCATTCCACATTTAAGGCAGAAAAACATTTTCCAATCTTTGAAAATTATAGTCTTGGAAAACCCATTCTCCAAAAAATGTGAAGCAGGGATAATAGTCTCTCTCCCACAGAAACATTATGGCAGTGAAACAGTACATTATGTTCCAATGCACTTGAAACCCTGCACAATTAAGAAAACTGTTGTCCCTTGCAGAAATTCAGCCCCTCTCCCTAGGTTTCCTCAGGCAGCTCTCTTTCATTCCACCCACCACCACACTTGTCACCTCCACCACTGCCGTTTAGATACTGCTGGATTTCCTAAACCCAGCCCTCACTGTCCAGGCTGCCGTGGTGCTGGGTTGGTGCTTACCATTGGTTGATAAGCAGCTTAACAGAAACAGCAACACAGGAGCCTGGACTCTGAGGCACTAAGCATGCACCTATACAGCAGAGAGCATTATCATGATAGATCCTATAAACACACCTAGGGGCAGCTCATTTAGCCAAGCCAGCTCAGGTATTATTGCAAGCAGTGTAACAACATCAAAATGCATTTTTTTACATTTTTACAAATCTTTCTGTACTGATGACATGTTACTTCTTCTTAGGTCCCCAGCTATCTCTTGAATGTAACTATGAAATGTAAAACCAGATTGTAGTTGGTTCCTGCCCCATGAATCTGGTTCAGCAATACTCACGCAAACCAGAGACTCCACTAACACTAATGACATTTTACCAGATCCATAGTCATAAAAGCAGAATCTGGTCTGTATAAATTGCTTCTTAAAAAAATTATTATTCCCAAAGTTGGGAATAATGCATTACACTGATTCCAGAGAATTTATTACAGAGCTAACAAAGACCAGGATCAGTGCCTTGGTCTCCTCTCTTGCAAACTCATCCCACTCTATTCAAAAACCTATTATCCAATGTGTTAATATTTTTTTCTTATCTTTTCTTACACTGATGAGAAATTAGAATGGTTTCTCACTCTCCTATCTTTTATAAGTTAACAGCCTGCAATATGGTTTTGTATAGATAGAACACCCAGTGCATAGGCAGTAAATTACTCTGAAGTAAATGTTGAAATGTGTTGAAATGTTGAAATGTGGAAGGCTAGTGAAATACATCATGGTTTAGCTTATAAATTAGTTGAAGCTCTTTAATGTAACCTGTGACAAAATTTGCACTTTGTTGGACTGTGATTGAAGTGTGGTTCTACAGCCTGCAGGCTGATCAACACGAAGGAGGAACCCAGCTCTGAATCTTGAAATGCAGACAGCATCAGTGGGGAAGGAATTGTGTTTTCCAGTATGCCCATGCATTTCTATGAATTTTCCTTCTACATGATGCTCATTAGGTTTTTTATTTTGGATTTGTTTGTTGGTTTTTTCCTTTGTCTTTTCTTTTTTCACTCTACTAAAATGTAATAATGACATGGGAAGGAAAACTTCTAGCATTTTGAAAAGGAGTCAGCTGGTGATAAAAGACCCAGCACCTGATACAGACTTACTGAATAAACCCTTAGAACAAACCTGGACCAGTGCAATCTTGCCAGCTAGCAGAGGGGCTGGTATTGAGTTTATGATCAGTGACAGGTAGGTCAACAGGTAGGTGACTACATATGTGAGGAAAAGGGGAAGAAAGAGGAGAAAAGAGGAGGTTGTTCCCTGGCTTGTCTAACACCAAACTGCCGACTAACAAAAGTGGTTAAATCACAGGTACTTTCTGCACAAGTCTTAAACAAACTGATATCTTCATGGTTATTCCCATAAAAACCCACCTTCATATCTCACAGTCTGCTGAGAGTGAAGTCTGTAGACTGCATATTGGATAATAATAATGGATAATAATAATTAATCTCCATAATAGGATGATAACTAGGTCTACTATAAGTAATATGCATGAGCTCACTTGGTGACTCCAAACTTGCTTTTAGATAGCTGTTCTCTCCTGCTATGGATGTGATCTTAAAGCAATTTCTTAGATGTTTTCTACTGGGTACTACAGTCAACAGTGGCAGCTATAGACAGCAGTAGCTGGAGCA
>NW_009909491.1:107319-107697 GCF_000696875.1 Nestor notabilis
TAACCACCACAGGCTGTGTCTGACCAGATCACGTGCCCCAAAAACCCCTGTTTGAGAAGACTTGTTTTGAAGTAAAAACTATGTATGTTATAAGTTTTAATCATCTTTACATTATATTCACAATGAAGGTTGATGTCAGAGTAGTTGCTCTTCCTAAGGCTATATTTGGACATCTGATTCATCTATCTTCACTTGACCCAAGAACTAGGACTAAGTTTAGCTTGGTAAGCTAAAAGATGCCACAGAAGCTGAGAGGAAGCTGGGCTGCTTGATCCAGGCCCAAACCATACAGGGGCCACAAGTGTCCATCATTGCTCACACAGGAAAGAAGGAGGGCAGTAACCCAGGAAGCTGGAAACTAGTAACAAAAAAAAAAAA
>NW_009909492.1:0-2399 GCF_000696875.1 Nestor notabilis
ACAATCGAGGAACCTCCTGGATTGCTTGTTGGGCTGTACCATCCCTCCAACAGACATCAGCATGCTTGAAGTCCCCCATGAGGACAAGGGCCTGTGAGTGTGAGGCTGCTCCTATCTGTCTGTAGATCACTTCATCCCCAGATTTACAGCAGATCCCTGCAGTAATGTCCCCCATCACTGTTCTCCCTTTGACCCTGACCCACAAACTCTCTGTTGACTCATCACCTGTCCCCTGACAGAGTTCCATGCTCTCCAGCCTGTCACTGACGTTAAATAGCAACTCCCTCTCCCTGTCTGCCAGGCCCATCTTTTCTGAAAAGCTTGTAATCTTCCATTCCAACCAGTCATAGGAGCCATCCCATCATGTTTCTGTGATACCAATGACATCATATCCCTGTAGCCTTGCACACATCTCTAATGCTTCTTGTTTGTTCCCCATACCACGGGCATTTGTATAGAGGCATCTGAGCTGAGCTCCAAATGAGGCTGACTCAATGGCTGGAGCAGCTGAAGTATCTCTACATCCCTCCAAGCATTTATTACAGGTGCTGACAACTGACCAGGAGCGTTGGGATGGATCGATGCCCCCCTCCCCCAACACTTCTACTTTAAAGCTTTCTTGACCAGCCTGGCAAGTCTCCTGCCTAAACAGCTCTTCCCCTTTGTTAGACCAGCTCCACCAGCCTCCAGTAGACCTGGCCTCCTAAATTGAGTACCTTGTACTAAATGCCCAAACCCCTGACTATGGCACCACTGTTCTAACCATTTATTAACCTGCCAAATGTGCATAGCTTTCTTAAGCTCCTCCCCTTTATCCTGGAAAATCGATGAAAAATCTACCTGAGCTCCAGAGCCCCTAACCACCACCCCCAGGGCTCTGTAGTCCTTCTTCATGTTCTCCAGGCTACTGCAATCTATATCACTAGCAGCCACATGGACCACTAGAAGGGGGTAGTAGTCGGCAGGACTTACTAGACCAGGCAGCCTTTCAGCAACACCCCTGATCCAAGCCCCTGGCAGGCAACACACCCCCCTCAAGACTGGGTCTTGAGATACACCTCGAGATACAGTCCTGGCTTAGTGTTTCTCACCAGTATTAGTAAAAATGTAATACCATTCCACAGGATTGTTTTAATCTTTATGGCATTAACATTCAGTTTTGTGGCTTGGCAAAACAACCATGAGGTGTTTGCTGCTGTAATGAGTAGCTGAGATCATGCTGCCTGTGTACCTGGATAAGTTCAGTGCTTGCCTTTCCCTCTTCCCTTCTTGCCAGAGATGAAGTGGAGCAATCAGATCTGTTATGGTATATACCAGCATAGCATTCAGGAGAAAGGTGCTGAGAAGAAAACAGCTTGCCTTCAATTTACCTACAACTTTTTCCTCATAACTGGAATATTCCCAGACAGCCTTTTCTCTAGGGAAACCAGGAGCCAGGGAAACACAAAGCCCTGCTTTTCTTATCTTTACCTATATAAGGAACAACCTGTTATCTCTCTGCCTGCAAGCTGCCCTGGAAATACACAACTATTGGAATATGGATCCATAAAAACATGCAAACGTAACTGGGTTTGTTTTATTTCATTAAACTGAATAAAAATAACAAGGCTTCCTCTTAACCGTGCTGTTGATTTTTTTTCCTGTGCCAATTATACTTCTATAATGTTGCCTTAATTGCCCTGACACCAGCTTTCACACTTGCCCTTTTGCTCTACCACTTGTCTTAATTTAGACCGCAACTGGCTTTAATCTCTGGGTTAAATCCTAAACTAGCTGGTTCTGTTTTCAAAAGTAAATAAGCAACCAACTGACAAATCTCATTGCTTGGGTTCATTCTTTCAGTTTGAGTCATTGCTACCATAGTCTGGTTCTTCCCTTCACTTTTCTTATCTGTGCGTCTTTCTCTATAGGGCACTTGCTTCTTGACTTTCTTTTTTGTCTTCTTCACTCATCACCTTTTCCCTACTACCTGCTGCTACTTCTATCTTCAGAACATTGCAACAATTTATTTCAATTTCTAACCATAATAAACTCTGTCCATCTAAATTAATCTGGATGTTTTTAAACAACTGTAACCCACAATGACAGAAAACATTAAGTCATTAAGCTATTCTAGAAACTTACTACCCAAAGAAATTAAGCTCCTATGACTATTGACTTCTACCTCCCTAAAAGTCTTTTCTCTTTTTTCTTCTTTTTTTGTTTCTTTCTTTATTATTTTTTTCTTTTATGGAAAGGATATTAAATACAAAATACTCATTTATTTGTCATGCTCTACTTGAGTCATTGTAAAAAGACAGTTCACTTGCTTGATATCTTCCATCCATCATTTGGACAGTGAGGAATAACCCTTTAACCTTTAAGGCGGTTGCTCCACGTAACTGGAATTCACAATGTAG
>NW_009909492.1:2430-6859 GCF_000696875.1 Nestor notabilis
ATTGGCCCTGATCTGGTTTACAGTATGCCAAGACTTTCTGCTATATTTACCAAGCGCATGTCAGAAGCAACTGATAGTCAGCAAAAGGAATATGCAAGTTTTTACAGTTAATTCATTAAATCATATGATCCAGAAAAAAAAAAAAAGCCAGTCCCAGCAGCTGAATATTGCTCTGTGTTTCATACGGGCTGATTCAATCCTCACTGACCTTAGAGGAGAGGAGAACTCTTCTTCTCTGTTGTCCCTTCTCCTTAACTGCACTAAGTACAACCACACTCAACTGCACTAATTTAGACAGAAGTAAAGCTTAAAGTAGAGCTTCAGTAATGCTCTATAGTTTGAATAAAACTCTTTTTTGTTCTGACAGCCAAATTAGAAAAGTCCAGTTTGAGCAGTGAGTTTTAAGGTCCATTCTTTCAAATGTCAAGAAACACAAACATCTGATAAGATGATAAGAAACACAAATATCTGATAGGATAGGCTACTACTAATTCTAAATTTGTGGCCTATATATATAGAGAGAGAGCTGAGCTTACAGTACTTATTTTAATACCCGAATACAAAGTCAGGTTTGACAGGAACAAGAAAAGACACTAATAGGGCAAGCTTGATGGAAATGGAGGAGTGACCCAACATTAATTTCAGACTTTACTTATTTCATTTTCATCAGGTATTAATTCTTTTTAAACTTCTTTATCTCCTGAATGCCTCTATTGTTCTCTCCTCATCTCTATTTCTCTAAGATTTGAAGATGAAGGAGACACCTAAAGTGACTTAAATGTCCTTTCCCAAACCAAAGAAATCCTTTTCTTTAGTTTTGCCAGAATGCTACCCTAGGAATTTGTGTTGGCATTTCCCAATCATTCTTTATTGATTTTTTACAAACTGTGAAAACAATTTTTCCTCTGGATTGCTGGTATAAAACCTGAACATTATGTATGTAAATATGTTTTTACAAGATAATTTACATTAGAACAATTTTTTGAGACATCCTGAAGAAAAATAGCAAGATGTAAAAGTGTGCAATAAATCTACAAAGTCATGAATAATAAATAATGAAGCAGAGGATGATATGTTTTGAAACACAGACTGCTGAAGCAGCACAGAGAGAGGAGTGAAGCAACAGTGAAAGCATACAGTCCACAGGCCAAAATCATGATTTGTTAACTTATAATTCAGGAAGAAGACAAAGAAAGGAATTAAATATATGTTTTATGACTAGCAGTCTACCCCGGTCAAGAGGCAATTGAGTATGTGATTATGCAATAAATGCTGTATTTATCAGTTCTGTGCAGGTAGAAGACTTTTTTTCTTCTTCATTTTCCCCCTGCAGCAGGAAAATTGAATAAGCACAAGCAGATCATTGCTAGTGGGTCTATTGCCTCTTCTGTATCTTTTTAAAGCTGCTATCTGAACCTTCAGTCATATTTATTGTTTAGTATAACATGACCCATATGCAGGGAAATATCACTTTCTCATATGTACATCACTGGCAAACCTTATCCACCTAAAACTGTTTCCAATGTAAATATAGAAAATATTGGTTTAGAGATGCATTTGGTTTTAGTTTCTTTCAAAAGTACCTGAGGATTAGATTTCAAATAATGCTGTTTATTTCTTATTTGTTAGTTTATAACAATTTATATTTTCAAATACTTTTGCAATGAAAAATTCACCCTGGAGATAAGAGATTCTACATGCTACAGAAGAAAGGATAACAAAATTAATTTTAACTGTGGGCCTAGGAGTGGAACATTAAAACATAACTTTTTTTTTTTTTAAAAAGTAGGTTAATATGTCAAAAATTTATTTTAATGGCATACAAATGCATCATAGGAATTCATTCCACTACCTGGGAAAATGTCCAAAGGCTTATTATCAGGAAAGCAAATTCTTCCCTGAACCAACCCGCAGCTCAGGGGACATGTTACTAAAACAGAGATCATCTGCCTAAATACCATTTCTAGACCTCCTTGAATCCTCTCTGTAAAAAGACATTTTCCTGTGGCATTCATTCATCTCTGAAAAATTGGTATTGCAACCAGATCATCTACCTCCAAGAGTAAAAATAATGGCTTTTACCTATTTTCTGACTAAATCAGAGAAGCTCAGCCATCTATGGAGCAAGAATCAATAACTACCTTAACCACAGACCCCTCAAATCAGGCAATAGGAAACTACCAAAAAGAAGCCCCAAGAAAAGGAGCTTCTATATGCAGAAAGAAACAGATAATAAAATCACAGTGTACTAATAAGATTTTCATTGAAGACAGAAAAAAGATATTAATGTCTGTGATGTTGCTTTTTGTATTTTCAAGCTCAAAAACCCAAATTCCTATATGTCTGTTTTATAATTTGATATTTTGATGTTTATATTTTGATGTGGCAATGACAATAATCATAGAATCGTTCTCTGTTTAAGATCACTCAAGATACTTTTTTTGGTGTCTCAATTTTTTTTACACAAGTGATTACTTTAGGATGACTTCTTCAAATTCATTTCTTAAAAAATCTTTGAATTTTTCCTGATTGTGAAAACAGGGAAATATAAAAACAAACATTAAAACTTGTAGGTAAATAAAAGAATTTTGGAAAGGTGTTTTGGTTTTTTGTTGTTGTTGTTTTTTGGCATGTATTTGACTAACAGGACAATCTTATGGTTTTAGATGAGGAACATTTTACAGGTGAAAGTGATAATGATGGTTAAATTCATAAGTATGAAATTGGGTAAATAGGTGTGAATCTTATTGCACTATTATGACCTAGGGTTTGTCTATGGAGAGAAGTTAAAGTAGAATGTCTATTCTTTATTAACCCCCCTACTTAGACACACACTGATTCTCTGGTTAAGCTGTCATATTTTGTACTAGTCTAATCCACTGAGATGACCATGGCAAGGAAACCTATATCTCTTTTCCGGAACTGTGATATGGACCTTTCTAGAATCCCTTGCCCACAGTGGCAACCCAGTTTTCTGGGCACAATATAAGCTAATTAATTTTGATTTTGATTATTTATTTGAATAAATGCTTTTTCTGGAAAATAAAACCCAAAAGAATTAACAACGACAGTTGTCATTGCTTTTACTACTCACTATGGTCATATTGTATATGAAATCTGTTTCTAATTCATCCTTAGCGATCTGGAAGACATACTGAGGAGTGCTTATGAAAAATATTTATATAAATAACCATTCGCATTCTTCCAAGCATATTCAGTGATCATCAAAAAATAAATAAACCAATGTAGTAGGAAACCAGAAGAATCTGCTGAAACTGGCCTTTCAGAAAAATTTGGGGCTTTGTTGTCTTGAGAATTCTTTTACAATACCACTGACTGAACTTTCAGTAATGTAAATCAATAATATTAAATATTTGAATTTTAAATGCCTATGTGAACAAAACTGTACCACCCTTTAACAAGTCAATGTAAAGAATTCAGAAATTATAGGGAAAAGTCCCATTATCAGTTTTAAATCTAGCATGTAAACAACGCATCTTACATATTAAAGCACTTCTCATCAAGCGTATATTTCAGACAATGAAATAAAAAATTTAGTTCTCAAGATTCCAGAATACAACAAGTAATAGCATCTGATTTGTCACTTTTTATATAAATAATATACAGGTTTTGTCACTGAAGAAAACATGCATTGGTGGTCTTAGGAGCAGAATCTTTAAGGTGCCACAGAACCAAAAATGTGAGCCATTCCAAAGACTCTCCCACGATTACCCCCAAATATCAATAAGCTCCTGCTTGAGAAGTCAGAGGCAGCCAGATATGATTTCTCTTCACCTCAGGAACCAGCCCATTGGTGGAGCTCAGCTCAAGTGTCTCTTTGGCCCTTGTTTGACAGGCTTGAATCAGATCAAAGATCAGTCTGCTGCCACCCTATTGCTGTTTCACATCCTTGCATTTACACAGCAAATTTAATCATCTTATTCCAGGTCACAAGCAGGCATACTTATCCTGAAGATAGTGCTAATCTGTTGTAAAATCATGGAAGAGGAGTTTTGACCTTAGTTTGTATAGGTGTCCCCTGCTGATCTGGGTCAGGCTACACTCGCTGTCCAATGCTCATTTCAACTACATATTTACTTGCTACAGGGTGTATTACATTATAACTGTCACAGCTGTTCAATGTTTTCCTACTGGTTATTATAATGGAAGAAAATATTTTCACTGAAAATACCTCTTTGCCTTTTAAAAACATTTTAAACAAGGAAACAATGTGGTAGTTTAAAGATTAAAATACTTTTCATTTATAGTTTCGTTTTCCTTCCTTTCTTCCTTCTTTTCTTCCTTCCTGCATTTTATTAAGGTTTTTTTTCATTTGTATATTAAAAAAAAAACAATTATCATTACAGTCTGTGTAATTTTTCCTTTCCCTAATCAATTAACCTTGGGAGTCCCTCTGGAGAGGCTGGTT
>NW_009909492.1:6871-49411 GCF_000696875.1 Nestor notabilis
CTGAACTGCCCTACTTGCCCTGCCTTCTGTGCACCTGTGATGCCATAAATTAGTCACAGATGTCCTGCTAAGATATAATCACTATCATTTGTCATGAAGTTGATAGCTGTATCACTTTCTCTTGCTCTGCAGAATCTTCTTGACAGGTCAAAATTTCTACTGCTATAAACTCTATTAGGAAAAGAAAAAAGAAATGGATACAGATACAAGCGTCAAACCCAGACAGGACTCCAGCACCTTGAAATGGAGAAACAAACTTTATATTAGATGCCCAGAATCCCTCTGTGCTGGGTGTGGAAACTTTGGTGCTGGACAGTAAAAGCCGAAATAGAGATTTCAAACCTAATGCTGTCTTGTAGATGCTCTTTCTTACTGTTTTGGATTGGGTTTTTTTTAACTTTATTCTGAAGGAACATGTCAAAAAAAAAGAATTTCTTTGCCTTTGTAATAATCTATTGGTTATAGCATTTGCCTAGGAAGTCAGCAAGATAGGTGGTGTGTTTTCTTTTTTCTTCCCTTACTAACATACAGAAATGTTGCAGCTTTCCCAGAGGGACCTATTTAGCTTTCCAGAAAAGGGCCACAAGCAGCTAATCACTCTCCAAAGTGCTGGTAGGTGCTGTGTTGCTGTGTGGGAAACAGCTCAAGACGAAGAGGAGAAAAGGCAGCCTGACTGTACAGTGTGCAGTGGGGACGTTAACCGCAGGAGATCCAGCCCTTGGTTTCACCTCCTGTCACAGGAATCACTCTGATATTCAGATCAGATCATCACTGGCCTGTGGAGCTGGACAGGCAGGAACAGAAACCTGAGACTAGATCTTAAAAAGTTTTAGTGTAAAACAGGCTTCATCTGTCTACCCTGAGACACTGCAGGTCTTGTACAGACTTTCAAATAGGCTTCCTGGCTACAGCAGTTCTTTGTTCTTGGATCCTTTTGCAGGTGTTCATTTCTGTTTCATAGAAAACCTATTTTTTTTTGTCAGCCTAATTTTAATATCAATTTTAAACATAGATGAATTACTAAGTTTGGTAGTTTGCTGCTACAGAAACTGCTACAGTAAGAGAAACATGCAGTAAATAGCAATTCTCAAGGGTTTTTTTGCCCACTACGATAATTGTCATTGGAGAAGAGAAATAGCAAATGACCAGGGTTTTGAAGTCAACTTTAAAAACAGTCAGATGAAGCTTGGAGCCAGAAACCAGAAACAGGTCTTTCAGGAGTGTGAGAGCAAACGTCTTGGTGCTCACCTTGGAATATTTCCCAGGGACAAGCACCTGAAAATCATAAACATTTAAAATCTGAGCCTAGATGTCCTGGTTTTCAACCTTTCGTTGCTAGATCACGTTTGTGCTATTACCTTTGCCTCTCAATGTTGAATCTCAAAGGCTTTAGAAGAAAATTTGTGAAAGATTCATCTTATGAGCCCAGTCAAATGAACTGCATCCACATAAACCAGAAATTGAACTGAAACCAGCACAAAATTGACCCAACAAGATATTGGGACCTGATGATGTCATACTTTGTCCTTTTAAAGCTTATCATTAATGTGAAAGAATAGATAGCAGCTGGTGCTTATTTACAGGGCAGTCTGTTCTATGGGTGGTAATGTGTGTTACGTAGCTGAAGAATGGTCACTTCATGATGCTCCTACCATAACCTCCACTGAAACATTTTGGGGTGGGGTGGTTTCAGGACAATTTTCATTGATTGAAAATATTTTCCTTTGCTACAGCTATACTTTGTACAAACACACACATTTCCCTAAACTAAAGGAAGGAAGCCAGATTCCCATGCACTGTATCAGTGTCCAAAGCACCATCAAGTAACAGAATCATTGTTATGTATTTCTGTTTTCTACTGAGTGTTTAAATATTCAATGGGACAAAGAAAAACTCCATCAGCTGTATACATTGTAACACGGTGAACAGAGACCTTCCTGAGAAAACAGAAGCTTTCTATCTGTGGAAATATTTTCAGACAAATTTAGGAATACTGTGACCATTTTAAAATCTAACTTACAGAATAAAGGGCATTTTCTTCCTTTCTTAGCCCTTCCGTTCCCTTTTCTCCTTCTCTCCATCTTTTACTATACAAAACTATTTGGAAATGTTAATCAGTCTGTGAATAGAGCTGAACTTATTTAAACTGTATTTTACAGCAAATTACCTTGAGGGTGATGAAATTCACACAACTCTTTAAAATAATCTTGTTCCACTTGTTAGTAACAAATTCTGTCCCAGCACATGAACACAATATCAGTCTTGTACTCCTTTTAGATTCTACCTTCATTTTGCATGTAGAAAGATTCTTGATTATTGTTAATATCTCGTTGTAGCTTTGTTTTCTTAGGAGTTTATTGGCATGTTCCCAGAGCCATGACTTCAAACAAAACAGTGATGATTCATTTTGATGAGTTCCAAGTAGGTGAATTTAAATGTCATATTTTTGGTCAACATAAACTAAAGTAAGACAGAGAGAAATCTGAACATATTTAATCACAGAGCACTGTCATGCTGCTGTGGAAAGTCATAAACAGTCAATTCCAAGCTGGGAACACTGTGCCAAACATTTTTATCTGGGACAGGACTGTACGTTCCACCAGTGTGCTGCAACAGGGAGACTATAACACTGGGAATTTGGTACAAGCAGAAAAAGCTTTCAAAAAAGAGGGAGGTCAGGGCAAGGGGGTGGAAAGCACCTGGAGGGAGTTGTACATCCAGAAAAGAAGACAGGATTATGTCTCCTGATCTAGGACAACTTTGAGTAAAATTATTTTCTACACAATCCATTCAGAAAAGAAGCAAGGCAAAGAATTCTTGAGGGACAATGTTAGGGGTTTTTTCTATTATACGCAAAATAAGTCATTTTGAGTGATAGAAAACTGAATTCACCACAGTTATCATGTATCTTCCACACTGGCAACAAGATCAAACTGAGGGCTACATGAGCACTGTACGCCCGTCATGTTACTAAAAGTTTTGCTAAGCATAGGAAGGAAATGATACTGCTTTGATGTTACTTTTGGCTTTCAACCCCATGACTTGGATGAAAAAGGACTGTAATAATATTTTAACCTGCTTATAGGGATTCAAACCCATATTTCTCAGCAGAATGCCCTAATAACTCTGTGGTTCAGGGAAGGAAGCACACCCCACATGCCTACTGCTGAACTTGCTCCAGGATTCACTGGTGGAGGGAGAAGAGGTCGGAGAAGCAGATGGGAAACAGATTGTATTCCTGTGGTAAGGCCTTAACCTTGGAGAAACACAGTCCCTCTGCTAATGTTTGCACTATCGCAGGGTGTGGGTGGAATGCAAGCCTCCTTCCAGGCTGCAGTCCCAACATCTGGGATCAGTCCCAACAGCCTGGATCAGCTCAGTACCATAACTAAAAATGTTTTTTACTGAGTTAGAACACCAAGTTCAGAACCTTAAACACCAAATAGAGAGTCACACTTCTTGTAGACTTTCTGGCTTCATTTGGATCTTTCACTTTCAGCAGGTAGGATGAAGTCTGTTCTAAACATTGCCTTTACCAGATAAACTATCAGAGGATTTGTGCCCCTGTGAGCTGAGCAGAGAAAACTGGATCTGGATTTTTCAGAGATGAAGCAAGAGCACAGATGCAGCTCTGTGCTAAATACATTTCTGCTTAAGTGCAAGTTTGGAGTCATCTACTGACATTTCTAATTCTCCCCATGCAGTTACTGGAAAGTCAGCGAGTTTTATTCGGTATTTTGGCTTGTTTGAGGGCCAGGCTGACACTCTTCAGGGCACCATGCTACCTTACTTGTAGATGCCTGCATCTGTGCCTTGTGCCTTATGCCTTATGCTTTAATTCAGCACAGACTTATGTCTAATTCCTGATTAAACAGTTCCTATGTCATGAACTTCATTTTTCTTAGTCTGCAGGTCTTCATGGGTTCATTTGTAGTGCTAAAGTTCGCCTTATTTCTAGCTCTACAACAGTACTTTCCCTCTCTTGAGCTGCTTCTGCTGCAATTCTGGTCTTTGGCCAGCTCCTAGTCAAATATGCTCAAATTTATGCAGGTGGCTTAAAATCTATTTTAATTAGTAAATGAATGAAAAGTAAAGCAAAATCAACAGACATTTCCCCTTAGCATACGCGATGTTTTCTGTTATCAGACTGTTTAAATTATAGAATGCCTGGTCTATGTCTTTTTCTATTTCTTGAGAAGCACTTAGTTCAAGTAAACAGGGTCATTCAGCAAAAAGCTAATCTAAACAGAACACTCCTTGATTTACTCCAAAACTACAAATTAGAATAAAGATAAGTCTACATTTTCTTAAATCTCTGTTTTGACTAGTAAACAACGACTCTGTGGGCCAAATTCCCCTTCTTCAATTAGAGTTGCATATTGGTTCTGCATTCAAATGACCACACACAAATTGTTGTGGTCTAGTGCCCAGATAGTACATAGATTTCTTGTAGAAATTGTTTTAAGAAATGTGATTTCTGCATTTTATGTCTTGCTTATTATTTGAGAAATTAGCTATGCATTTTTTCTATGTACAGTGCTTTTTACTAAGGGGATATTCTTACTCCAAACTTCCATAAAAAGATATTGCATTTGCTTTTTTATTTCTTTAAGTGCTCTCTAATACAATTCTATAGAATCATAGAATAGTTAGGGTTGGAAAGGACCTTAAGATCATCTAGTTCCAATCCCCTGCCATGAGCAGGGACACCACACACTAAACTATGTCACCCAAGGCTCTGTCCAGCCTGGCCTTGAACACCTCCAGGGTTGGAGCATTCACAACTTCCTTGGGCAACCTATTCCAGTGCCTCACCATCCTCACTGTGAAGAACTTCCTCCTTATATCTAACCTAAACTTCCCCTGTTTAAGTTTAAAGCCATTACCCCTTGTCCTACCACTACAGTCCCTAATGAAGAGTCCCTCCCCAACATCCTTGTAGGCCCCCTTCAGATATTGGAATTAAGTCATTTCAATGACTTAAGATTTTTGGTTGTTGGATTTTTTTTCCACCAAAACTGTCCTCTTCTGATACCAAACCTCAGGGTAGCTGAAAACCATCATTCATTGACATGAGCAGGAATAGGAATCCTAAAATAGGTACCTTTTGTGATAATTTCAAATTTGCCCAGTCAGAAAACTCCCTGTTAAATACCTGCCAGTACATTCAAAATCCCATTTATTTTAACTTCAGACAATCTGTGTTGTTTGAATTGAAGAAATCTGTTTTGCTTTGGAAAAATAGCACCAAAACATAGGTCAATGTATAGTAGTGTAAGACTTCAATTGCTTTGTATGTTAACATCTGCATATTCCCTAGGACACAACACCCTTAATCCTCAGTAGTGGATCTGTATGATGCTGACTTAGACAACCCATGGCTTTTAGCCACATTTCTTTGTCTCTATTTCACCCTTCTTTCCTTGGTTAGTCCCTAGCTGGTTCATCAGCCAACACAGAATTTCCATTCTACTTTAGTGCAAACGATAACGTAAATAGTGACTTATCCATCCAAATAAATGAGAAAAAAAATCCTTAAAATTTATAGGTACATGTTTATAACACAGTTTTACATGTCTTCTTGCTATCATTTGATTTTCATCTTGTTAGTTCTGAGAAATCATATATCACTCACATATACCTCTAAAACTGGGGGCTGTTGCCTAGGATGTGCAGGGTAAACAGTTCTTAACCTACACAGTATTTTTCCCTGGTGTACACACCCTGTAACTTAACTATATCCCAAATATGCTACAGTCATTTAAAGAATATGTGTCTCGGCTTTCATTCAACAACTTTTTGGGCTTGAAAACTATACATCTGTGAAGCTGAGTTAGAACAATCTTTTACATATTTTATTGAGACAATACAGAAGACAGCATAATGACAATGACCTAATGTTACCCTTCCTGACCTCAGTGGAGTTGCTGGGAGTTTCTTACTGACTTCATGGAGCCAAAATTTTGATCTGGGTTAAGTCCAACCTTTGAAGAGCAGCACTTGCAGTATCTTTCACACTACTGGGCTTATTAGTATATGGGGAAAATAAATATTTTTCCCCAAAATGAGAGCTCATCTCTGACACTTTTCTTTAGGCACCTTTATGATTCAGCTAGAGAAAGACAACAGAATTACCCAAGAACAGTGGAAGGAATTAGATACAGAAATACTCATATCAATCTCATGTGTTTCTCTTCATTCACATCACTCACAACGAAACCACAATGAGAAATGACACTCATCATCCTGTGGAATTATGGGCTCCCAAAACAAAGTGATGCAGAGCACCTTTTCTGCAAGATTTTCTGTGTCTTTCTTCCTGAAAGAAGATATCATAATGTTAAAAACATAATGATATGATTGTGCCAACAAAGCCTACTGAAATTGGTGTCTGTGATTCAGCTTGTTCCCACAGGGTGTAGCACATGCTGCTATGAATGGTGGTTAATGACCAAGAGCAAATTTTAGAGGATCAAATACAAAATAAAATCACATTAAATTTTTAAAACCACTTTCTCCTCCCTTGCCCTTTCTTCTCTCTCTTTCTGTACCACAAGTCTAATGGCTTTGTTATCTTTCCCTTCTGCTCCACAGGTATGAACTGTCTTTCTAACCCATTGGATAAAATAATAAAAAAGACCCAGAACAATCATTCTCAACATTTTTTCCCCCAGTGATCTTCTCTAGTAAAAAAATATTTCTGACTGCAAACTTTACCCTGCTTAGTAGCATCTTTATATCTATTCAAAGGCAACTCATTTCACCCAAATATTGGCACTTCACATTAAGATTTTAAGTTAGGTAGTGACATCATAAAAAAATATTTTATACCATTGCTGTATTTCAGCTATTGTAAAAACAATGATCTGCAAATTATGAAACACCAAGGTTGCCTTTGTAGTGTTCACTCTTCTTGTCATGCTGGAACAAGTGTGTCCAAAGCAAATATTCATAAGTTCTGACCCCTTGAGTATGCACCACTATGTTTCTATCACCAGATATAGAGTTAAATTCTATAATTTATACAGTTAAACCACAGTTATTGGCATAACCTGATAGTTTTGTAGGACTGCACCTAAAGTGCTTAATTCAACACCTAAGACAGAGTTTCAGTAAAAGGTATGCTCTTCAGTTCAGTACCATAAGTCATAAAAGCCATACTCCAGCTCTGCACTCCATGCTCATCAAATACTTTCCAATTTCCTACCCACCCTTGCCAGCACAGAAGTATCCTGGGCTATGAAACTCTTACTTAAAGTCCAACTGCAGTTCAGGGCCAAGGGAAAGAAACATCTGCATGTCCATGAAGAAATATGGTTCATTATGAGGGCCTCCGAATACAGGTTTCAGCACAAAATATTGTTTTCACTTTGCTTCATTGTGATAGTGACCTTCCTCCCACTATTTGCATAACAGCCATATAGTAAGGAAACTAATTTTAAAACATGAGCAATTAGGGTTTCAATTCCCTCTACAATCTGAGGGAATCAAAACCCATCCTCATATTTTCCAAAAAAGCATTCTAAGAGACATGCTGTTGAGAATATTTGAGATTTGGCGATCATAGAAAATGAAAGTACATAGAAATCTGGGGATTTGTTGAAGCTGGGTCACTACACAACCAGTGATGCAGGACTTAGGGATCCAGAAGAATGACAGGAAAAAAACCTGTGGACTGCTACCTGATCTTCAAACTGTTTCTATTGTCTTTCCCCACAGCTTGTTAAAGTGAAATAGACTTCCTATGTAAGCCCTGACCTGAATAAAGATGTTTAAGCTAAAAGGGGAAGGAAAAGTTTAGAAAAATTTCTATTCTTAGTACATCACCTTGGGTAGCTGAGAATGATACCCTACTCAGTAAGCAGCCTTCAGAGATGCCTTAGTTTTGGCCACATTGGTTATTCTTAATTCCCTGCTGTTTTACAACTTAGGTGCCCAGTTTCAAGAATTGTAGCCGTTAGTCATGTTATTTAGGCAATTACTCCAGACCTTGACCTCAGAGTTTGCCACTGAAATTGTTTAAGAACTCAGCTTTTGACATTGCATGATATCTTATAGCTACAGCTCTAGTAAATAGCAAGTGATTTCTAATACCTTGCATTCCTTTTAAAATAAAACAGCCTTTTCTTCTCACAGGGGGGTGACTGCCCTTCAGAGACAGACTGAGACAGATTGCCCTTCTCTAGTTCTCTTAAATAACACATATGCCTCTTTTTGATAATTTGTTTAGATCTCAGTGAGTTGTAGTAAATGGTGGCATTGAAACCTTTGTGGACTGAGAATTTTGCCTGGACAAAGATGGAAGATAGACAATCAGGATTTGCTGTTTCAAAGCTGCCTTATGTGGGTCAGCCTCTAGATTTGTCAAGCTGCATATATTTAATAAAAAAGCTATATGTGCTAATTAACATGATATATGTCAGGTACCATAGTTATAAACCATTATATCAGATATAAAGCAAGCAGTCAAACAGTAGAGCTTTGTTCAGAAATAAACTGAGGCATTTGCCAAACTCTTTGGGAGGGAACACATTCCCTTAATGAAATACTCATTAGATTTTACAATTCCACCATAACAAAACGACCAGCAAGGGAATGAAACCTTGTGTAAAAAGTTATGGTTCTGATACAAATTGCAGTTTAACTAGTAATTGATGCAAACATGTACCACACACATTAATCAGTAATATAAAAACAAACAGAATTTAAGAAAAAACCTATTTGGGAAAAGAGATGCTTCAAAACATTGCCACTGATATGTAATTTCAAATGAATCTAATAGAACTGAATATGTACTCACACCAAATTTGGGCAATGTTTATGTTTATCAGTGGGATATACTATCTATATGTAATTACTAAGTCAATTATAATGCTGAACTATGACTAGCTTTTAATAATGTGTCTAAAAAGTAAAGCCACAAACATTGAAAATATGTCTATTTCTTAGCTTATTTCAAAATGGCAGTTTGTTGTGATACATACAAACAATACTGAAAAATACCTGCCAGTAAAACTATCATTTACTGGATCCCTTCTCATTGATTAATTCTGATCATTTTATTCTAACTAGAATAATCGTTTAGAACAGCTGTTCTTGCCTTCCACCTCAGTCCAAAGGCAGAAGTTTAAGAAATCTCAACCAGTTCATCACTTGTGAAGTTCCAGCAGTACAGCTGAACGGAAATTTTCAACATGTGTCTCTCTAAGCATGACAACATAAACAGTTACAGATAAGCTCTTGAAACAGACCAAGGGCACGAAATCCATTCTACTATTACCACCATATCATATAATATGATCCACCATCCTAAAACCATTTATAAACCTAATTTTCCTATGAACTGGATGCTCCAAGACATCCCTTTAGTGGATAGAAACCTTTTGCTTTCTCAATTCATTTGCAGTTTATAGCCATTTATTTTGCATCAAGATTGTCCTTGTATGAAAGTAACTTTTATAATTCAATTTATTTAGTAATTACATGTCCATTCATAGAAACCTAATGCAAGACCAAAATGTTGCAATTGATTTTTCTCAGTTTCATTGGACCTTCAATGAGACTTACTGTCCACTCTTGTCACTCATAAAGTCAGTGGCCATAGGGAATCAATAGAAAAAGGACTGGATCTCTAAATATATAAATAAAAAAATAACCCTAATGAATTAGCTTGCTTACAGCGATCTGTTTTCTCCACATATAGTAACTTCACACACCAAGAAATAGATTTCTCATTATGGAAATGCAGAAGAACAATAAAAAGTGGTTTAAATGTGCTTGTATGTATATAAAAAACATATAAAAATATATATAAAAACATATAAAAATCTATATATAAAAATATTTGCATATATGTATCCATGTGTATGCGCACACATATAAACATGTACACAAATATTCATATATCTACACATTCAGATACATTTATATGCACATTTATATATGTGTATATACACATATACATATGTATTTGAAACTATTTTTACATATATATATATGCATGCTCATGCAGAAAAGTATCAATTCTATTATATAAATCAATATATAAGATATAAGTACTCTGTGGCTGATCAAGAAAACTGCAAAGAAGAAAACAAAGGCCTGGACAACTTGTCTTTCTTCCATCAGCCCACGTTTCATACAAGTGAATGTTTACAAATACAAATTTGTGGCTTGAAGTCAGAATGTCATTGAAGGCTGAGAAATGAGTCAAACCACAGGCTGAAGGTGGAATATTGTTTTCTAAGCACACTTCTACAAAACCAAGTAAATTCAATTTTTAATTTATCTAAATTCTCCTCTTCAATGCTTAACACTGTTACTCACCTGTATTCTGACCTATGAAACACCGTACCTTCTAGATGTGCAGTGTGAATGAGAAGCTCCAGCAACTCACTTGGAATTTCAGATCAAAACACCCCATGGTACAAAGCCATTTCAACAATATTGGCAACACTTTCTTACTTTTTTTCTTACATTGTTTATTACTATTTTCTTCTTACATTATTAAAGATGTAGTATGCATGTCCATCACTTAACACCATTAAAAGGAGCCTATAGTCAGCTTTCTCTATATCCTAGCCGTGTGAGCCAACCACCTTTCCACTTCTTGGACTTTTACATGTCTACTGTTATGTTTCCTCTCTTTTCACTAACAGTGTCCACTCATGTGTTCCTTATGTGCTACTTTCACACTTTCCTATACAGGGGATAAAGAGGAAATCCTTTGTATTGGTACTCCAGATTTGTTTCTCAAGTGGACAATGAAGCTTTTCACAAAAGGTGTCTATGGTTTGCAATAATCTACTCTGGATATGAATTATATTATTCAGCCAAAAATCATTATTGCAGCAAAACTGCAGTATCCATACATGGGAGGCTGGAAGAGACCTACTGTTTCACTAGGACATCCCACATAACCTTGAAAACACTGAACCCTTGAAGTCTGCTCCAGTGATGAGCTCCTCCAGCCTGAGGTCATGATTGAGCAGAGTTCCAAATAAGCTTTCCATATCATACTGGCATGCATGAAAACCCTGTTACTGTTCTTGAGTTGCACCAAATATTTATTACTTCATATCTTGGCACTTGGTTATTTGGAGGTTTTGTTGGGTTTTTGCTGGTTTGGGGTTTTTTTTTTCCTAATGGCTCTATTGTTTCCTCTCCTCTGAGCATTGGTCTCCTCCACTGCCAAGTCCATAGACAGCTTCTGCGGTATTGTATGGACCACTGAACAAAGAATATGTAGTGTAAAATGATCATTTTCTTCCTGAAACTGATTTTTTTACTCCTCTTCACCTTCTTAACCCCTGGCACATAAATACACATTTTGAGGTCTGGAAATCCCATATCTGTCTCAAACTTTAGTTGCTCAGACAGAATTTGGAAGATCTTTCAACTGGCATTGAGCCTATAGGTTTCCCAACTGCCTTTACATTCAGCTCAGCATGAATACTATTCTCCTTTAACATATTTTCATATGTCTTTCATTAATTTTATTGGAAGACGAAAATCTAAGAATTTGGAATTGAGATTCAGTTAAAAAAAATAGAGTTTGGTTTCAGTTTGGTTTTATATCCAAAGTTCTCTGTATTTAAATCTAAATTGAGAAGGATAATCTACTATGACTTTTAGTTATAATAGCAAAATTAGTTTATCCATTCAAATGGATTCCTATACTGGAACTCAGACTTCAAGGTTTTATTCTTTACTCCACCACTAAAACATTTGACACAAAACTCATAGTCCAGGAGACTGGGGAGGCTCAGGTCACAGATGGTATTCCTAATCTTTAGCTGTTTCAGAGATTTAGGGAGCCCCAAAAGTGAAGTATTTTACATTAGACTCTTCAAGCTAGAGCTTGAGACACAGCCTTGCTTGGACTCACTACACTACAAAGTTCTGGGATACTGCTCAGGAGACAACCTCACAGCTACATTCTCATTTTTTTTTTTGTACTAAGCAAAAATATTTCAGACTCCTCTGATGTACGATTTCCTAAACTATGGATTAAAATTTGTATCTATTCTTGAACTATATGGCTATCATTGATGCAAGTGAGCTTACTTGCTACTATTTGAAAAACACCAAACACAGTAAATACCTTCAGAGAAGTGAAAGTAAAAATTAGACACTGGAAATCTAACAGCATAACAAATAGAGCAGTGAAAATGTAATAACTTAAAATGATATTCACCTTATTACTTTGCCAATCTAAACCAAAACTAAACATTTAAAAAATCCCATAATTTCTATTTTTTATTTCAATGTATTTTTTATTCCTAGCTAGTAGTTGCAGTATTGTCACCATTTCTAAGTCTTGAAAACCACATGATATACTTTTGTCTTGGGAAATTTCTAAGAAGTTTTCACAGATGCAAGAGGCTCAAAGAGTTCTTAAAGTGCTAAAAGCCATCCTGATTTTGAGATATTTTTATTTCTGAAACATTAAAAAACATTTTTGTTTCCTATTATCATAGTCGAAAGAATGGTACCAGCTACAAGCAAACCCTATTAATCTTTTTTCTTTTCATAGAATCATAGAATTGCAGAATGGCTTGGGTTGGAAGGGACCTCAGAGCTCATCTGTTTCCACCCCCCACACCCCCCACCACAGGCAGTGACACCTTCCACTAGACCAGGTTGCTCAAAGCCCTGTCCAACCTGGCCTTGAACACTGCCAGGGATGAGGCACCCACGTTTCCTTTAAAAGAAGGAAGATGAAATCAGAAATTAAATCCTTTCTCTTTTGGCATTGAGCTGCTTTCCTTGCAATATCCCATTTATTAAAATTAATGAAGGTTTTCAGCCTTGTGATTTCTAATAAGACTTACAGAGAGGTATGTCACTGTGCTGAAGTGACACTCCTGTTCTGCACTCCATTCAGTGTGGTGAAGCATCTGGCAAAAACAATTTAGGGTCCATGTACCAACCATTTCCTTTCATTCTCTATTTAAAGACCAGACTCATGAAACTTTTTAAAAGCTTGGAATGTTCTTAATTTCTTTTAAAACAGATATGATTTTGCCTATTTCCACCTCTGAAATATCCATAAAAAAGTAATTGGAAAAACAGACTGAAAAAAGACATTCTTAAGGCATTTTTTGACTCAGCTGTAAGCAGCAAACAGCTAAAAATCTCACAGATGCATGGGAGACAAAGACAAGATCAAGGACAAGGACAGTGATATTCATCCCACATATCTTTGCAGGTATCATCATCATCATGTTTTCCACATTTGATGTAGTCACCCTTTCTATATATTCAATAGAAAGAAACAGGTAGTGTGCTGCTATCTGATTAACGCAAGCTTTTTACTCTATGAGGAAATTAATTATTCCCTAAATTTCTATTCTTCAAAGATTACAAACAGACCTTAGTTAACTATCTCAGGTGTTGGGTAGGAAGGCACAGCTGCTAAGATGAATCCCATTCAGGCTATCTGCATTACTTGCACCATATGTGTTGGCTTCTGTGTCACTGTAGCAAGACTGAGCCTACTAACTTAATGACAGCTTTGAAATCTCCACATTGCTATGCAATGTATAATATGTATAAACAATTTCCAGCAAGCTGTGTAGTTTAAATCAGCTTCAGTTCAAGTATTCTTTTTCAGATGAAACTTGATCCCAATTATATATTTTCACCGACTTTAGTGAAGATGCCCCCATAGCTCTCTTGAGTTATTTTTTAGTATATTCCAAAGGAACGATAGCTTGCAAATGTAATTAAGAAAAAATTATCAGTAAGTTGCAGCGAATTGTATCAAAATCAATCATCCCAATTTTAGGGGGGTTAAATCTAAACAGACCAATGTTTATATTGCCACCCTCTCTCAATAACGTCTTTCCCTTCAGATGGATTGTGCCATTGTTGCTTTTTTCTGTCAACTGACAAGCCAGTCTCCCTCCTTTAAAATTAAGTCTGAAACAGGATTACTTTTGTTTGTTTAAAAGGGGGAGAAAATGGGGGAGAACTTGGGCTGAAATAAATATTTTACTTGGATTTCCATTATATTTACAAGGCTGACTCAAACTAATTTTTTCTTTTGAGTCTTGTTGAGCTACATTTCCTACCTTCCTGGAAAGTGCCACAACTGCTAGATCACAGGGATTTTGTCATTCGGTGATATTAACATCTTCTTCTGACACATTTGATCTTACAAAAATTATGAAATATTTAGGAAGAAACCATTCTGAGGGAATGTAGTAATGCTTGAGACAACAAACAGTTCTCCTTGGGTTTGCATTCTATTCAAAACAAAAGAGTTGAAACATGAGAGGCAGAAGAAGAACAAACTCAAGAGTGTCAGAAGCATAAAGGATAAGGGATTTTTCTGAAAGACTGGAAATCCCTGTTCAAATTTCTGTAGGAGAATGGAAGTACCTGGCAGTGGTGGATGAATAGCTTGTCCAGACTATAAAAGAGAAATCATGCAATACACTGCCTCTATCACCCTCCTTCCAAAGCTGGCCCTGACTTTTTCCAGAAGAAAACAGTAAACTCAGGGCCTGAATAGCTTTAGGACTAATGGCATTAAATTCTTTAAGGCATAAAGTATTTACAGATCCACAGATGTGTGTTCACACTTCTACATACTGTTTCCAGCTTTCATTTGACATTCAGTTGCTGAAATGTGCTACTTCTTAGGCAGATGCTTGACATCCAAAGCTTCCCTTGAGACCTATATTGCATAGTACATCAGTTTTTGGCTGGGCCAAATGATATTTCAGAGATTCAATTCAGCTGAAGTTTAGAGTTCCCTTTCTACATGCAGGTAGCCAGAATGGAGTAACCTGAATTAAAGGTGTTTTTCACAGCTGCATCTTAAATATATTACTACTGTACTTAACTGTGCTAACTGCTTCTGCCAGGCAGCGGTCCCTGATTCCCCAAGCCAAACGACGCAGAGTGGATTGTGAACATGCTAATACTTTCCTTAAAGCACATGAGTGAAACCACACTATGCAACACTGGAGAGACACTCGTCTTTCTGGCTCCATGTGTTCCTTCTGTTCTCTCAATACATAGTTACTGTATGTGTGGATTTTTTCAGTAAAGACTGTGTGAAATTACATTAGAGCTGTGTTTCTGGAAGCATGGAGGGATGGAGCTTGCTGGGGTAGTATGAAAAGACTATGTAGCATAAAGAGAGCTGAATCTGGTGCAGTTTCATCTATGTTGTTTATTGAGCAGCCCTGGAGCATGTTCTCTTCAGAACATAAAAGGAAAATTAACTGACAGCCTTATAGGCTTACCGGATTTTCTTGTCCTAAATCATAACGTCGGGGGAATTACTTTGGTTTTGTCTGGTACTGTGGACCAAGATAGTTAATTCTTTCAACAGCCTTATTTGGCATTATATATATATGATGATGTACATACAAATTTACACAAATTTGCATTCTTTCCCATATTACCCCCTGTATGTCTTTGAACAAGATGTCATCTGACTCTTACCTGGCACACTAGGTGCTATATATAATTACAGTACAATTAGTTCCTCTTTCTAACAGTATGCTTTTGTGTGGCATTGATTCTTTCTAGGTTTATTGATCTCGGAAGGAGGGGGTTTGATTACAGCATTTGATACCACAGTGTTAGACACCCACCTAAAGCACAACTAACATCTGCACTGAATATCTAAACTGCCATATATATGCCCGAGACACATCCTGAATCATCTAAATAAGCTTGATTAAATGTGTCTATTCTAAGTTATTAACAGGTAAAGACAAAACCAACATCAAACTAAGTCAAACACAGGCAATTTTCCATTGATTACATAAGCAGAAATGGTCCTTAATTTCTCTTATAGCTATTTTAGGGCTAGTTTGACTCCCTACTGCTTGAAGTTTAAATAGAAAGGAAATTAAAGTGTGCATAGGAAGCTTCCCTTCATTTCCATTTTTTCCCCCTTGTGCAACAGTGGGGTAAAGACATAGACACAGATTAGGAGTACATCCATACACACCCTGTGGTGGTTTCAATGTGGCCAGACCCAACCCTTGTCCAGTCTCTCAGCCTATGAAGATGCATGAGTGTGTCACTGCGCCTCAGCGATAACTGCAGAGTCTCAGCAGAGCTCAGCAGGTTCAGTGCAGGGCTATGCTAACACAGCCAGCTCACTGACAGATTGGAGCTGGCTCACATCCATCTACCCTGGAGTACAGACAAAACAAGTTCAAGTCTATCTGCACGTGTTCATAAAAGCAAATGCACAGCTGCATGGCCTAAAAGAGGAAGGGAGTGGCTCAGGCTAGAAGCCCACCCCACTTCCTACATTCACTGCCTAAAAAAGGAAAGGAAGCTGAAGATTCTGGAGGAAAAAAAAAAAAAAAAGAGAAAAA
This sequence comes from Nestor notabilis, assembly GCF_000696875.1. NCBI lineage: Eukaryota > Metazoa > Chordata > Aves > Psittaciformes > Psittacidae > Nestor > Nestor notabilis. The sequence goes on from NW_009909492.1 coordinate 23,221, forward strand.
GGTTTGGCTTGGCTTGTTTGATGACACAATATAGAGAGTTCTGCAAGAACAGGGAGGTATGGAGCTGCACTTCCCCGTGCAGAAAGCCAGGACTAAATTGCACAGCTAATCTTTCAGGGTATGATTCCTACATTAGCCTTTGAGCCTCCATTAGGTCAGCTTGCTGTGAAAAGAAGGAGAAAATACTTGGCAGGTGAGGAAAAGAAAAGCAAGGCAATGCGCATATATATTTGGCTCCACATTTCTTCCATATGAACACTACGGTTTTATTTCAGGTAGGAAGGAAAATCTGTTAACAATTTAGCTTTGTGTGTCTCATCTTCGCCAATTCAGTTTTTATTCTCTGTAATGGCAGAATTTATAATAAACAGTTCTTATATATATTTTAATGAATTTCAGGTCAACTTCTTGGTTTCATCTTTAAATTTTCCAGCCAATTTAAACTAAATTCACAGAAAAAAAAAAATTATCAATATTGCCAAGAGAAAGACAAATAAAATCATGTCTTTGGAAGAAACACATACTAATTTATTCTTGCTTGGCTCCTGAAAAAGCTGTGCTAGCTTTAGTAGGTATAAATGCATAAAAATTCTATTAAGATCAGATTCTGAAGAACAGAAAATGACTAGAAGAGGTTAATGTTTATCAATGCATCTAAAAGTTTGTCATACATCTTTACAGCTAAAAAATAATGTCACAGGAAGACAGACTCATAAGACTAATAGACATGGTACAGAGCAAATAATGTGACTTCATAAGAGGCAAATCATGCCTGACTAGTCTAATGGCCTTCTACAATGGAGTGACTGCACCAGAGAACAAGGGAAGACCAACTGATGTCATCTACCTGGACTTCTGTAAGGCCTTTCATATGGTCCTCAACAATCTTCTTACTTCTAAATTGTAGAGATACGAGTTTGAGGAAAGGACTGTGAGATGGATAAGGAATTGGTCGGATGGCCACATCCAAACAGTTGTAGTTCTATGTCCAAATGGAGATGAGTAACAAGTGGTCTCCCTCAAGGGTCCCTACTGAAACCAAAACTATTTAATATCATCATCAATGACATAGACAGTGGGATCAAGTGCACCCTCAGCAACTGGCAGAGGATACCAAGCTGTGTGGCGCAGTTGGTATGCTTCAGGCAAGGGATGCCATTCAGATGGACTTTGACAGGCTTGAGGAGCAGGCCTGTGTGAGCTTCATGAACTTCAACAAGGCCAAGTGCAAGGTCCCGCACCTGGGTCAGGGCAATTCCCAGTAGCAATACAGGCTGGTGGATGACTATATTGAAAGCAGACCTGCGGAGAAGAACTTAGGGGTAGTGGTGGATAAAGAAATTGGGCATGAGCTGGCAAATGCGCACTTGCAGCCCAGAAAGACAGATGTATCCTGGGCTGCATAAAAAATACCTCAAACATGGCCAGCAGGTCAAGGGAGGTGGTTCTGCCCCTATAGTCTGTTCTCATGAGACCCCACCTGGAGTACTGTGTCCAGCTCTTGGGTACCCAGTACAAGAAGGACATGGTCCTTTAGAGCAGGTCCAGACAATGGCCACAAATATGATCAGAGGACTGGAGCACTTCAATGAGGAAAGGCTCAGAGAGTTGCATTTGTGCGGACTAGAGAAGACAAGGCTCTGGGGACACCTTAATGCAGCCTTCAATATGTAAAGGAGGTTTATAAGAAAGATGGAAAGAAAGGGTCTATAGTGGCAGGACAAGGCAAAAAAGTTTTAAACTGGGAGAGGGCAGATTTAGAGTGGACATAAGGAAGAATTTTTTTTAGAGTGAGGACAGTAAAACACTGGCACAGATTGTCCAGAGAGGTTGAGGATGCCCAGGAAGTGTTCAAGCCCAGGTCGGACGGGGCTTTGAGCAACCAGTTCTAGTGGAAGGAGCACCTGACCATGGCAAGGGGGGTTGGAACTGGATGATCTTTACAGGTCCCTTCCAACCCAACGCTTCTATGATAAATGTAGCCCAGTGGGGCCTAACTCAGTGAGGCAGCTATTGCTTGTCAGTGCAGGTTTTGCTCTCAGGAACAGGCAATTAAAACCAGAGCAATAGCCGAGCAAAAAAAATTTACTGCATGAATTGCTCATTATATTCTCTATGTCCTTGCATCAATTAAAAAGGTTATTACGGGTTCAAAAGTTAGACATTTGGTTGGTTCATAAGATGATAAAGTTGTTTGCTATAGCGATTTGATGTCAAATAATAAGGGTTCTATTTTCTCATCAAGTTGAAGGGGTTTGAAGTTGTAAAAACTTACAAATAACCTTTCAAAATTTTCTATAAATTATATCAAGATTTATCACTAATAGTTCCAAGCAAAATGGAATTCCATTCACTGCTGGGCATAATTTATTATCCACAGGGATCTGCAAATAACAAGGAAAAATCTTAAAAATAAAAAATGTACTTTTTAAACCTCAGGAATTATCAGGAGTAAGGTTAAACCAGAAACAACTAGTGGGGTTTAAAATGTTTCAGCAGCTTTCTTTACCCAACTTTCTTAAATTGTCCCCTCACAGTTTCTGTGAAAGCTTATTTTTAACCTTTTTAAAACTTCTTTTTTTTTTTTTTTCCAAATAAACCTGAGATTTTGGACCATGTTTTATAAATACGGTGTCTTAATTGTCTTGCCAGATTTTCAAGTATGCTTCATTAGAACTATATATACTACACATCGTATAAAGGAACATTTATAAAGAGTGGAATCAACACTAATTCTCTTTTGTCACTCCTGAAGAAAAAAGCTTAAACATCCACCTAAGGCATGCAGCATATCTGAAAGGCTTCTTTGTCAGATCAGTGGCTGTTTCTAAAGACAATTTCTTAAGAAAAAAAAATAAATTAGCAACTCACAATGTTCTGTAAAAGGGTAATGACAAATCTAAAAAGTCATTTTCAAAGACACTAGTCACACAAAGAGTTGCCTGTTTTTTCTTGCTATGGCTGTGATCATCAAGGCAGTTTTTACTTCTTGGTTTTGGTTAAGATTTCAGTCAGCTATTTTTTGATGTATATATCATACGCACGATTATAATAAGCTCCAGACCTCTGACTTGGCAACGGTTTTCTAAACAGCACAAACAAAAGACAACACCATTGCAAGACACTCACTAAGTCTGAAATGATTTAGATTCAGCTACTCTACTGAACTATTATGGGTTGTCTTTATAACCTAGCTGGAGAGCAACTAGTATGTTTTCTACCATGATCAGGAATTCTTGCTTGGACATTTCTGTGCTTTTACATTAGCTGTCTTCTGTAGCAGATTCTAACAACAACTCTGCATGTCAACGTTCAGAGGCTTTGATTAGTGTTTTTCTTGGAAATTAGGCCAAATTCTGCTCAGTCTTAATGCTAAAGAAAATTAGCATATCATTAACAAATCACCTTGATGTAAATACTGAGAACAGAAGAGTGCTGGAGAGTATTAACATTGCTGCTAAAAGGTTAAAGCCAGCCAGGGAGGAAATTAAGACAAGAACTATCAGATCAAAAAGAAAAAAACCTCGAACTTTTGATTTTATATTCAACCATAAGGGTTTATCCTTTCTGCCTGTGTGCATTATAACATCTCAGTGCTCTTTTTTTTTATGCTTATTGTAGCTCCCTCCACTTGAATAATAACACACAAAGGAAGACATCTTGACTTATAGTTTAATCCTATGAGATACTCAGATTGCTACTGAAGATGTTGGAGGCAGACACACCTTTTCTAGTATTTATCAACAGCGAGCTAAGGGAGGACTTTAGCTCATTGAATGCTCATAAAAAATGAGGGTCCTGGATTAGGACTTTCAGGATTTAGTCTCAAAATATATTATGAAATTATTTCTTATAACAAAACGTGAATTGTAGTAAAGGGCTTTTTGTTTGTTTTTTTTTTTCTTGCCTTTTATTGTTATTTCCTTTCTATGGTACATGGTGGCACTAAGCAGCTCAAAGCAGCCTAGCAACAGTTAGTACATATTGTGTGTGTGACAGAAACGCCACATTCCAGTTCTTATGATTTCTGGGATATAGCCATGAGAAAGAATATATGCCCAGATCACTGCTGAGTGAATCTGAACTGGCTGCTCACAGCTGGGTATGTCAAAAGAGCCAGAAGAACCTCTGCTGTCTTGTCAAATGCTTTACAATAGGAGAAAAAATTCCATATCAGCACCCTTTCCTCACCCTTAATCACCCTACCATTGTCTTCTAAGAAGGAAGCAGCACAATAATTCAAGCAAACTTTGTAGACTTTAGCATATATTTGCATATGATGAATTAGAAATTGGAAAGATTAAGGATTAGCTTTGATTGGAGCAATCAGTATGGCTGCAGGAGCACAGCTCCAAGGGCATTAAGAGGAAAATTCCTCTGCCACAAGAATGGCATTATGTGTCTACAGCAGCACTTCCCCAGTAAAGTTGCAGATACTGGGAAGCACAGCATAACTCCATAGGAGAAGAAGCCCTTGGACAGGCTTTGGGAGTGCAGAGGCATTCAAAGAGTTTCTGAGCACATCCCCAACTAGTAGAACTGCAGGGAGAGGAGGTAGCAGTCCATGCCTCTCTTTTAGATTAGAGTCTCTCTTTTGCAATCTACTCAGAGGTGGATATGCTAGTGTGCAGTAGGTGGAGGGGGATGCAGGCAGAGATGCAGGAAGATTCAATCTTTCAGTCACCTACACAGTATATGATCACCAGATGCAGGTGCAATTCCGCAGGTGCAATTCCACAGGTGCCAGAGCAATTTTTCACTTGGTCCTCAGAAAAATGCCCAGATGAGCTCTTCTGCCTACTCCTTTATGACGTTAAGGTGACTTTAACACGTTAGCTTTTGTTCTTCCTCTGCTGGGAAGGGCATGGGGGATCACTCTTATCAGCCTCCCTTATGACTTGCCTGAAAAGGGTAAGGCAAAAGGGCAATTAGAGAAAGAAAGAAGATACTTTTATGGGATTTGACCTAGACTTGTTAGCAGGCTCAGAAGTCACTTACAACCCAGGAAAAAGCACATAGAAGAAGGATACAGAAATATGAAAAATAAAATAAATAATAAGTTCCCAAGAGATTCAGACTCCTTATGCAATAGTGTATAAATCTAACAAGATTAAATACTTACAGTAGTAAGGATCAAAGGCCAGGTTTATAACACATTTTTGGCAGGGATAGGCAGAAACAAATCAATGCTTGGTGGCCTACAGATGCCTGGTAGGATGGTCCTATCTCCCAGTGAAATCAGGGTAGGTCAGAAACTTCTGAAAATCCCATTAAGTGCCTTGATGGCAGCTCTGGGTGTCCGCATACTTTTTGAAAATCTAACTCTCAGGTAAACCATCAATCCAAAACCAGCAGTCGACAAACAATTACAGTTCTTATCGCAGCTTCTATCTCACCCAGGAAAAAGCAAAATGCAGAAACATGAAAAATAAAACATTACGATTTTAAGAGTCTGTAATGACACTAAGAATTTCACATCTGTGTTTTAGATACAAATTGATGCACTTTTATCCCCCAAAGCAGACAAAATCCAAGATGTGAATACCAAAATATCAAATCAGTTTTAATTTTTTTACAAGTACACTTCAACACAGTAACAGAAACCTAGTGTGATCCTATATACTATTAGAAAAAGCAGCATGGCATTCTTCCAATTTGGATTATCAGTGGAAACTTTCTGCATAGATATCACTGGTATTTCCTATGTATGCCATGGCCAGTATCCCCATGCATTTACTGGATACACAGTTTGATGCTGTGGTCACTCATTTACTTTTTAAAACTCACAGCCCAAACAAAAAGACACCACTTGCACCATAAGCTCAGTGATTCATACCATAAAAGCAGGCTTCCTCTTTATTTGGACCTTGAACAACTGGCTTGACCCAAGATGTAAGAACTGTTTGCAGAGAAAAAATACTACCAGTTTCCCTTAAGCATAAGCAGAGCTGGTAATAACAGATGTCAGCTTACGTGGGTTAACAGGGTCACAGAACCATTTACTTACATGTGAATTTTTGAAGTTCTGTGTAGCTTTTAAACAAATGCTATTATTGTACTAGGAAAGGAGGGGAGACAACCCCAGCAACCTTTATACAAATAATAGATCTGCTAGCTAGGAGAGTTCAAAAATCTCACTCCTTTATGCTGGAAACCATTACTGACTACTAATAAATATGCTGTCAAAAGCACAGGGAGCAAACAAATTAGAATACATTGCAGACAACCGTCAGTGCTCTTTTAAACCTGAGCAGATACCACTGCTTTAGATATTCAATTTTGATTTTAATTACTGTTTCTACTTAAAGATTCAGTTTTATTTTAACTTGTGAAGTTCTTCATTGTTGTCAAATCAAATTTCCCAGCTATTTCACCCTCTCATGTCTCCAGACTCAGTTAATGCCCTGCATGTTTAATCTGTGCTTTTTGTAATTTGTGCATTACCAATACTCATAAATATTCTGCAGATACATTTCTCTTCCTGTATTACCCTTATATTTTTCTTTTGCTTACCTGTACAACCCCATTGCCTTCATAGTACATCCTCAGGTACATCTGTTATTGAGGATAATGGCCATGCCATGCCAAATTATATAAAAAAGCAGTTTATTTATAAATCACTTTCCTTGGACAATACAGAAATTACCATCTCAAAGACATAATAACATAAAAATCTAATGCCAAAAAAAGAATTACATAGTTTATTTGTAATAACCCAATGCAATCAAACTATGCTCACAACCATAAAATGGTGCAGTAGTAAAAAGAGATCACCTGTTGTTCTCTATCAGTCAGAGAAGAGCACAGGTTACCTAGGTGGGGTTTCACTAGAGTTAGTAATCTATTTCTAGTATAGAACGGGATTCAGTGAAATTACATCCTTAGCAAAATAAATCACAGAAACTATCAAGAACCTTTAAGCTTCAACTTATCTCTATGATTTGTCACAGTGAACCAAACACAACCACCAAGTAGAAAACAGCGTTTTGGCAATCGACAGCTTGCTGCCAAACGTTTTGGGGAATTCACATGTATGATAAACCATCTTGAAATCTTTTGCCTCTCTGCCAGACAGATAGGAATTGACTATGTAGAATTATAACCTTTTCTTTTTCTTTCCCTCCTCCCTTCCCCACCCCCCACCCCCAAGAGCTGCCTGGTACAGAGAACTGTCTTTGTTAATAAAAACAACTTAAAGCTTGAAAGTTCAAATCTATATCAGTGCTTGCTGCCAACACACAGAAGTGAGAAATGCAAGACTTAGTTAGTCACAGTAGTGGAGTAGGGGGTAATGTAAAACCGCTCCCTTTTGTTCAGCCCCAGCATTCCAGGTGCTGGAGCTCAGACCGCCATGGAAACATGTGCCGAGTCAAGGTAGGGGAAAGCTCCCAGTCTGTTCTCAGGCTGCTCCGGACAGACCCTTTTCTCCAGAGCAGAAATCCACATTCGCAATCCACATTTATCCCTCTGTCTTTGATGCAGTGATTAAACCTGTATCTGGGCTTGCTGAGAGATTTTGGCTGAGAGATCTTAGATCTTATTTCAGTAGTCAAAAGCTGACAGAGACAGCTTCTAAAGATGGGTACATTTTCTTAATAACTGTAGCCATCTCCTAATATTTTACTATTATTGCAGCAGTGTTTCATCCAGAATAGCTTTTTAAGATATCCAGATGTCACGCGAAATATATGTCTGTGTCCTTGGTTTAGACAAGGCTCTAAAAATCATACCCAGACTTCACCAGGAGTAAATTGACATCATCATCCTCCTCAACATGCTGACTGCACTGTCTACAGTCAAGATGCTCAGAGCTGCCAATACAGGAGCTGCAAATTTTATACATCCTTATACAAGCATATTGAAAAAAAATCTGCCAATACGTAGGGAAAAGAGCAAAAAGCAATTTAATTCTTTTTCTCTTTGAATTATAGAGAAGTTCAGTAAGTCATCTTTATTATGCTGCGAGGATTCTTCCTCCTTCGTAAGGGCTCTTTGTTCCAACAGTCCCTCACCAAAAGCTCATGAAGCTTTTTTTATAAGCTATGTAAGAAAAGGTTGTTTTTATTCTTCCATACTCAAAATAACAATATCTATTTTCACATGCTATGATTTTAAGCTATTCATAATTGCCTGTTTATTTGTGTATATATTAGATACATGAGAAGAAATTACTTTATGTTTGGATCCATGATGCAAAGCCAGTGCATTACAGTTAATAGTTATCTAGTAGAGGTCTGCAATCATCCTCAGGATTTCTGTTTTATTGGAATGCATCCACATATAGGGCATGAAACATGAATCATTCTGACTTAACACACAACTTTTCTGGGAGGAGGCTGGAAAAACAGAGGGAAAATGTAGGCACCACTATAAACAGTATTTTCACTTAGTTCAAATTTGCCAAGGACCATAGGGCTAACATCTCTGCTCTTGTTAATCACCAATTTGGGTAAGTGTTAAGCCCCGCAATTTTGCAAGTCTACAGATGTTTCAGGAGTGTTTTCACTTCAGACCTTAAATAAATTATGGGGTATTTAATAATGGCAAATGATCAGCTTTATGTCTCATCCAGTTTTATGGATCACCACCAAACTACCAGAGGAGAGTAAGATCAATTTAATTACAAAGTTTGAAGAAGACTTACTATTATTCCTCATTTTCAGAGCTCCTACATGTCTGACTGCTGTATGAGTCAATATCCCCTGGCATATTATGCTAGACTTCTGCATTAAATTGCTCCTCTTAAGACAACAAAATTAAATGCAAGAAAAGAGATCCCCTTACAGACTTTCCATGTGGAAAACTTTCTGATCACAAACGTTTAAACAAAAAATATTATCCCCAATTTGCACCTCTTCTTTTTCTCTAAATTACAGGCAACTAGGAAACCCACATCCTTTGATGGCAGCATCACTGCAGGTAAGTACTTCTAATACACATCTTCTCTGATAGTTTTCATCACGTATAAAACCAGCCACACTGTTTTGAGAGTCCATCTAGCCCAGTAATGTCTTCAGAAGTGTCTACCTGTGGACATATAAGGAAAAAGAGCATCGGTGCAAGCGTGTGTGATATTTCACTCATAATATTGTTTGCCTCCAGCTACTTTCAGATTTATTTTCTAAGTGCACGTCCAATCTGTCTGTTAACCCATACAAATGTTTTGCAAACAAAGCATCTTTTGGCAAAGAATTCCACAGTCATAAAACCTGTTGCATGAAGAATCACTTCTTTTTGTTTGTTTTGAATTTCTTTTCTCCTAAATGATAGTAGAGGGAGACCATCTGAAGGATCTTGTACTGGAAAAACATTAATTGATCCCTATCTAACCTCTCTATGGCACTCATTATTTTAAGGATCTTTATCATTCTCCTAAACTTTCTCTTTTGTAGGCTGAGGAGACTCAACCTACTCAACTGCTGCTTGTATGAAAACTGCTCTTAGTTCAGCCTTTTTACTCATGTTCCTTTCTTCTGAGGTAGCAAAGTACACAGATTATAAAACAAGGAATCATACAGTAGGTTAATTATGGGGCCTTTTTTGTTTCTCTTTCTATTCCTTTCCTAAAAATTCCTCATATTTTATTTGCTTTTTTGACCACTGACACACTCTGAGCTCTTGTTTCCATAGAACTAATGTACCAGTGAGATGATTAAAAAATTGTAGAACTAGTTCAGTGTATTTTAAACCTGTGAGACTTTGCTCAAAGTAGTGATGTGCTAAGTAGTTCTGATAATAACTATATGACTACATATTAGAGCTTTTGTTGCTGAATTAAGCAATAATGTTTCAGTGATGGGAGAGGGGCATTCAGCTGACAAAGAATTTGCCATCTACAGTAGCTCTGATACTGGAATAATCATGCCTAGCTATATTCAGGACTGGTATTATGAAAAGGGTAAAGCAGTATTAGCCATCCCTATAAATAATAGCTGGTAAATTGTATGCCTCTGTGACACACTTGTACAGTTATGTGGCATCCACTTTTACAACTGCCCTGGCTGTATGTTCTATTAAAAGTCCCAAGAGCCAATTTCTAACTCTTTTTCTAATGTCAGTCAAAAAAAGGCACAGAGGCTTAGGAATTCAGTCTGAAAGTTTCAAGTATCTGGTTTTGTGCTGAAAAACTGTAGTGAAATAGCCACACTGTCACATTAACAAGGCGAGGGCTGTTTTGATATGACTAATTTCCTGGGTGGTGCAGAACCACTCTGGTAGTCATTGGCTTCCTCTGTGCTGCAAACGTTGGTTTCTTCGTTAGTTAAAAAAAATGTGCTTATTCTAGAAACTTTCTAACCCGCCACTGAAACACTATACATTAATTTGACATTATACTGTACCAAACTGCAGCCACAGTGCCAGTATCTCCTATCTTGAAATGCATGGTTTGGGGTCTCTCAAAGAATGACTATCAAAGGTATTGCAAGACTAGTTTTAATATGATTTATAAAGGCACAACTTAACAGAATATGATGGCAAGGCTCATGACATCTCCCATTTTGTGCTCAGATATTTTTTAGACAATGGAGGTGTCATTTTATGCTGTTTCTCAGAGACATTGGTCTTATATAAATTAGAATTGAGAAGAAAGGGTAAATCCTTGCTTTTGCTGTGAGAGAGACTGGAGACAAGACCTGAACTATCTAAATATTTCACTACCCTGATTTTAGTTCCTCTTGATACAGCTCCTCCAAAGACCCAGCAAGAGCTTTTGGCAGGGATTCCTGTTCCCGTGCACAATGTATGCAATATTATCACTCCTCATTAGGTACTGTTGATTCACTTTGGTTTTAAAGGAACCCAGGATGGATACCTGACCGCTTGAACCGAGATCAGTGACATACTTTCTACTTTTATAAGTGATTGTGTAACTATTATAATTCAGTGTGTAAAGACTTTGATTCAGAGACAGAGAACATAGTACTGAGAATATGAAATGTGAAGAGGCAAAATACAGATTTCTTTTTTTTTTTTTTTTTTTCCAAAGGAAGAAAAGGTTCAGAGTACTGTAAAAATAAAATAGCTGCAAAGGGAAATTTACATGTTTCTTGTTAAAGCCAGAATTTAAATTGGGGGTGACTGCTTTTAAAGTACTGTAGGAAAGAGCAATGATGCCAGGTTGGATAGCTAGCTTTAGATGGAAAGCCAGAATAAGGTGTAGTTTGAGCAGAAGATTAAAGAAAGGGACTTATGGCAACTCTATGGTGTGCTGGCTAGCAGCACAGGAAGCTACAGTCAAGGCAACTGAAGTCAAAGACAGTGCAATTATTTAAAAACACAAATGAATACAGCATGTCCGTGCTTGGCATTCAGAACTGTCTGTAACCCTGTAACTCAGGCTGAAAGTGAACCCTATTAGCAGGAAAAGTAAAGAGAGAAACCATAACATGCTTTGCAGATCTGGATATCTTTATCTTCATTAGTGAATCTTGCCAACCCAGTGAATTTATTCCAGTACATAAATGGTTGAGCAAACCTTACAGGAAACAGAGGAGAAAGTGGGAAGAGAAGCACATGATATTGCAGAAAAATCATCTGACTGCTTAAGGAGATTATTTTTTCTCCAGTAGTGTAAAAATGTTAGTGGCAACGTCTGCATTGCAGAATAATTATTGTCTCCACACAAAACTTTTAGATAATTACGTTCATGGAACAAAAGGCCCAGAGAATTCACCCTGCCAAGCTACTCTAACTTTCTTCAGCATACAGGCCTTAGGATTTCTCTAAACTGACTTTTATTTAGTCACTCTATGCAGACTCATAAAACCAGAACTACAATTTTAATCTCACAGTGTACTGAAACAAAACTGGGTTTCGATTCCTTATGAGCTGTATGATTGAGTTGATTGCACATGCAGATATTCTTGATAAACATGAGAAAGACCAAACAGCAGAGAACGAGTCATACGATCTTCAAGCAATGATACCATACTGATCAGCATACACATGATAGTGAAGATACAGGCTGCATCTTCACCTACTTGCTCCGAAAGTTACAATGAACTTTGGCATCCTGATACATCAGTCATTCAAGCTGGCACACAATCACACAGTCAGCCTTTTATACCAAGTACCCAACTTTCCTTTGCATGGAAATAGGAAACCATTCATGGGGGCTACAGTATAGATGAGGCAACAGCAAAGTTTGTACGTGTCAGTTTGTACCGAAAGACATTTGCCTGGTTAGATTGTTGTCAGCAGTACCATTCACTTTCTGTTTATCCCAGAAGATTTGTTTGCAAACACTGCTGAAACAGTTTGCCAAATTTAATATACTGTATATTCTACTAATGCAATAAAATATATCATAACAACAGCTATTTCTCTCATGCCTAATTTGCACGCCCGTGTGGGCTTTAAAATCTTGCCAGTTCTGTTAAGTAAAGGTTTGGTCCTTACAACTCTTTCCTTGCTGGGCACCACTTAAATTATGTGAGCCCTCCCACTGACTTCAGGGAGATTGCTGGAGTTATTCATCATAAACTAACATTTTATCATAGTATCTGTCATTAGATAAATCAGCATCTGCAGGAAGCCCAGTATTTCCTACAATGGGTGTAAATACACAGATTTGAAGAAAACTCAACTTGCCTTTGGTAAACCAGCGCATCCTTAAGATGCCAGTGCACTGGGTGTTGCAGTTACTTGTGCATTTTGGCAAAAGGCAGGTGTGCGAGGCATGAAGTTTCACGTACACAGGTTATCCTGCCATATTTCAATATTTTGGGTTCCATACATTCTCCTTTTCACTTCCTTATTTTTTCTGCCTTGGAAGACTTCTTGTCCAGTCAGGATACATGAACATTTGTTTTTCCACAGGCTCAAAAATGCCACGTTCACTTCCAAACCTATGTCTCTTCTCAGACAGCATGCAGTGCTATCAAATCCAAACTTGTGGGCTAGATGCCTTGTTTAACAAAAGTAACCTGAAACTCTGTAAGCTTTGTATAATGCTGACATCTGCATTTATTCAGCTGCAAATTACATGCACGAGGCTAGTTCCTAGCTGGTGTAAACAAGGACAGCTTCTCTAAAGTCACTAAGGATTGCCTCCACTTACACCATCTAAACATATGGTATATATTCATGAGTTCACTTCCCTTACATAAAGTTGGTCAGATTGCCAGTGAGGTATTCATTCATAGACTACTCATACATACCCTTTCACTATGAATTACAGCCTTCAATTTTAAATTCAAATATATACCATTGCTCAGATCAAGGATGTGCTGAGGCAGTTTCATCTGGTACATACAGTTCCTGAAAACAACATTTAAAAAGTTAAATTTTCCATTTAAAAATGAATCTCAGAAAGTTTAGTTCTCTGCTGCAGCTGTGCTTTTATGCACAGATTGGGTAACTGTGTTAGCTCTTTCTCTCCTCCTCCATGCCCACTCAGTTGTGAATGCAGAAATCCCCTTGTCTTTTGTATATGGAAGAGAAAATCTTTTTTCCCCCCTGCCCCACATCCTGTCCCTAGCTTTACCTCATGGCCACTCACCCATGCTCAGAATCAACTGAAGTTTGACAAGCAACTCCTGTCTTAAAGGCAAGGAAGAGCAAACCGAACTAGAAAATAGGACACCAAAGGGGGAACAACAGCAGTCTTCAATAGATGGAAGGGAGTTGCAAAGACAGATTCTCCTTGCAGGACCACAGTGAAATGACAGGTGAACATCAAGGAAAGGATGGGCCAAAACCAACTTAAGGAAACCACATTTAGAGAGGAGGAAAAATTCTTTGCTTTGAGAGTGCCTATGGGCAGGAGCAGGCTGCTCAGGAAGGTGGCAGAACATCAGTCCCTGGAGATTTTCAGGACTTGACAGGACAAAGAGCAATGTGTTCTCACTTTGAGACTGGATTAACTCCAGAGCTAGTCCTTCTTTGAGAGGGGACTGAATGAGATTAAATCCCTGCAAACTTAAATCATTCTGTGACTCTGTGGTTTAGTTCAATTCCTGTTTCAGATGACGAAAGTTTCAACAAGAGACAGTTTCAGTGATTGCAGGTGAGTAACACTGCACAAACATGAATATAATTTACAGTGAAACCGGGGCACTCCTTTATGACTGGAATTATATTATATATTATATATTCTAATATGATATGGTATGATGATATAATATATAGTATAATTTTTTCATTTAAGCACCCCCCAGCAGATGACAGCCTCATGTTTCTGTGATGCTCTGATAAAATCTACAATTTAGGCAGAAAGGAGAAAGAAAAAATACATTCAGCTATTTGCTATAGAATACAAGTTTCCTGACCTAGCACACCCGCTTTGTTAGTTTAGAAGATTTTGTTTCATCCTTGGAGAGAAGTATCTAAAGAACATGTAGACTTTAAAGAACAGGCACATGAAACAGTATTAAAAGAATGGATCATTTTAGTGCCTGGGATTCGCTGCATACTTTAAATACCAAAGGATTTGAATTTCTTTTGATACTAAAGATTAAAAAATAAAGGCTTTATTGGTCATTTTATCTTGACATGTTTTTTAGATCTGTAGATGCTAGTAAAACATACTTTACTTCTAACTTCTTTAGAGCTTATGGTGATAGCTATATGTTATGCTTGTGATTTTTTGCAGAAAGCAAACTGTTCACTCTGAATTCCCTTAAAAGCTATTATTTGCAGTTTATATTTTACTAATACCAGCTCAGATGATATAACTTCCAAAAGCAATATAAGTGATAAAAAAGTCCAAAATGATTTTTTGTTTGTTTCCCTCATACTACTATAGCCTATATAAAAATTCCTTTTGTTTAGACTGGGTGCAGGGGGAGCATCTGTGAAAGCAGCTGACCTGTACAAATTCAGTGTTCCTGTGTTGTAAGAAATCACTAACCACATAAATGGAAATCACGTTTTTCACTTACTGTACAGTGATTGCGCAAAGGCAACATAAAAATGAAATTAAAATTTAAATCATTCTCTTTTGATTGCAATTTACATCACCCTGCACCTGTGCAAACCACCAAACAAGGTATGAAACAGTCAGCAGCAAGGGCCAGAATTCCTCTTCACTGACAAAGATGCTTTAAAAAGATTACTGTCAAAAATTAGTTTCTATGATAGGAAAAGAGAATTAGCATCTTTAAATATTTACAAAGTGAATATGTATTTTAAAACCAACTAGGAAGTCAACATCCTCTCTAAGATGTAAATCGAATCTGACATACTATTCAGAATAAAAAATGTGTTCAACAACTTGAGCCCCATTTTCTTTTCAGGCACCTTTTGTGAATAGACTTGATTTCTGATAATGCCCTCATTATTCTAAAATATTTTAACCTGTCATTACCCATAGATGAAGATAAGCAGGAGTAAGTCCTGAGGCTGTTTGAGGTGGCTCACAAATATTCATTTTCACTTTAAGAGGTTGGGGCTTTTTTGCATATCAGATTTGTTCTTTGAATGTTCACAGACAGAGTTAGAAAGATGATAGAAAATACTCTTGGTAAATGTTCTTTTTTGTGCAATGCCTCATTTCAAATTTAGCTAGGATGCTTACTTCATGCCTCCTCTTGACTTGAAAGGATGTCTCATACAAATACAGCAAATGCGTGACACTACCTCTGGAAAAGCAGATTTGTACAACATCAAAAACACAGGTATGTTCTGGCATTACTGGATTTTGCTGAAGGCTTCTTAAAAGCTTTTCAGTGTTTGCTCCAAGTCATAATGGGTTTGTTTTAAGAATCCACCTAAAGGCAATACAGCAGTAGGGGAAGAACACATTGAGAAATAGATCCTTTCTGAATAGTTTCCTATTGAAATAGAGAAGCTAGAGGAAGAATGTGGCAAGTCTCCTTCTCTGCTGTTCTGTGGAAGGTAAAGTCAAAGCCCAGAGGGATGAAGTTGTGACACACAGGAATTAACAATCAAGATCACTGAAGAAACTTAAGAGTTCAGCATTTGTATGAGGTTTTAGCAGGGCAGCAATGGGTGGCTGCATTTTTTTGCTTGGCTGTTTGCTTACTTTTAATCCAAAACCTATCAGAGTGAATAGAAAATACCTTTTTATTATCTCATTTTGGTTTTTTACCAGGTCCAACCTGAATAAAACTATTGTCCCAGAAACAAGGTAGAAATAGGAGAACAGGACACCTGAGTACAAGTCTGAAGCATGTAGAAGGCTGCAGCTTCCCTTCAGAGTGATGCCACAATAGAACTGAAGGAAAGTGTACCTGCTGGCCTGCAGAAGCCAGTGACTTTCAAAGTACTAAATATTTTCCTCCAGAAGAGTAGTAACAGCTCTTTCATATCTGACTACCCTGCCTGTTTTCAAAACAGTTCTAATGAACTGTCTAAAATAACAGTTCATAAAGCAGTTGTGAGTTTAAATGTACTGGGAAAACACTGGAGAACCTTAAACCCTGTACCTAATATATGTTCCCAGGATGCATAACGTTTGTGCTAAAGAGAGAACTGAAACAACAAAGGAGGGACACTGTCTTTCTACTATTGCTGTTATTAATAAAAGATAACCTAACATAAGGAGAAAACTGCCTGCCTGGCAGAAAGCTCCCTGCTTCCTAATAGGTACAGATGCTATTGCATGTCCATCTCCAGCTGAGTCTTAAGGATATAGAATCATAGAATAGTTAGCGTTGGAAAGGACCATACGGTCGCCCAGTCCCATCCCCCTGCCATGGGCAGGGACACCTCGCACTAAACCATGTCACCCAAGGCTCTGTCCAACCTGGCCTTGAACACCGCCAGGGTGGGAGCAATCACAGCTTCCTTGGGCAACATGATAGAAATGCCTCCCTTTCCAGGAGCCATAAGACTTGTAGGTACCTAGAAGGCCCAACAGTCATCACTATAATTCCCTCCTAATGAGTATAATTTTCCAATTATTTACATAGCAGTAGCTGATATGTTTGACAAATAAAAATCTTACAGTTTTGTTCGGGCATATATGTGAATCCACACAAGCAGCTTCACAAGTCATTCCACAAGTGGAGCAAACACAGCACTCCCAAAAGCAGCCAGTCACGAAGCTGTCTGATTTAAAAATGTTCCCAATAAAGACACCAGTTTGTGTGTTGGAATTTAGCCAGGCTGTAGTCCATCATTTCAAATATCTGTTACCTGATGAACTTCAAAATCCTGGCATTCTTCCTAATGAAGAAAGTTGAAAAATCTGAGGTTGCAGATACAGAACTTCATTGATATGATTTCCAATTTTAATGTCACGGATTATAGTACAGATACTGAGGTATCATTGCCTTGGGGAGAGACATGCAGGTGTTAACATAAATTACTTGTCAGTTCATAACTCAGTGGACTTACTGGCTTCACCAGAATAATATTTTTTGTGCCAACTGCAGCATCAGCTTTTCAGCTCTTAACATAATGTCCATGCAATGACGAAGTGGATTGAAACCCATAAATCTTTCCCTTGTGTAATTATTTTAATTAATAATTCTTCATAGAATTATCCAGATGATAAAATGACTAAATTCAGCTCTTCATTTCAACTACCAATTTCTGCAAATAACAGATTACTGCTGGATCTCCACGTTTTTCTGGTACATGGCAATGGAAAAAAAGGTCTGACAAGCTGGAGAATACCCAAAACGTATCTGAAACCAATTTGTATTCTGTTTGTGAAATTGTTTTTCCCTATAGTTGTTAGTGAAAGTGATTTAGAGGCAGAGATCATGTGATAAATTACATAATTCCAGGAAACAGGACAATGAAATACATCCTTGGTATATGTTAAACACTACTAAGTCAGAAAATGATGTTCTGAAAGACTCAGAATTACAAGAATCTATTGCTTGCTGAAGTGGACAAGGATGATTCAGCCAAATACTTGTCTAGAGACATTTGCAGTACCTGATAGAACAGGAATAGAGGGTAAGACACAAACAGTAACTGCTCAGGACACCCAGTATGTGTGGTCCCGAGTCTGTCTCCGTTCACAAAGAGCAGAACTGCAGCTTACATGGTCAGTCTTTCAGGGCTCTGAAAACCCCACATTGTGCATATTTTTTTTGTTAACGACTTTTCTTGTTCTTGTTTCAGAATGAAGATTTTTTATCTTTCTGGGAAACAATCCAACATTCACCAACATTAGCAGAAGCCATTACATTATGCATTGGGATCTAACTTCTACTCTGAATTTTTTGGTGGGGAGAAGAGAGAATACAACTCTTTTCCATCCCAAAGCTTTCTCAGGTCCATATTTTCATACAGTACATTTTTATATTCATCCCATCCTCACAGTCTACATCACTCATAAAAAATATTACAAGCTCACGTTTAAGTTCTTTTTCTTTTCTTTTGGTTCACAGCAGAAAAGTAAAAATCATGTCCTTTGTCTCACACATGCTCTAATTTTTCTTCAGTTCTATTTTCATAATAAAGCTTCAAGGGTCTAATTTTTGCTGCCTTGCTGCCTCTTTCAAGGGAAGCACTTGAATGTATCTTTAACTTCCATTTGCATGGAAAGCATAAGTTCTTAATGTTAACCCTGCCTAGGCATACTTCTGAATCTTGTCCATAGGTCAAACCACCATCTTTTGGCTTTGTCTTCTTCTCTGGTAATTTCTAAACTGCAAAAGAGTACTTTGCCTCTTCTTTGGTCTTCCCTTGTATTTTCAGAGTATCCAGTAAGAAACCCCAAGATAGTGAACTATGTCTGTCCCAGTAACTAATTTAAGGTAGTCCCAATCACAGAACTATTCACATTTTTTACTCCTTTGATACACAAGTGTAGTTCTTAAAACATATGTGCTTATATTGACATTCATTTTCCATTCTAAGTGCATGACTAATGCCCTCTTATGGCAATATTTAGGGATTCCCCCAAATTTATCTCATTTAAGATCATTTACATTATCAATTTATGCTCAGGAAAAAAACCCAAACACTTACCCTGGAAGGAAAAAATAGTGATTAAAAAAAACATATTGTGCAAGATATTGTAGCCATAATGAGTTACACTATTTTTTTCTTTAGACTTCCTGCACTTATGTGATATTTGAGAGGATAATCCAGTCTTAGAAGCATTTTTTTAACAATTAGGATAAGGGACTCATTTTTAGAACATTCTGATGAGTGTTCTTTGCCAATTGCTACGTTAAAAGGAGTGTACATAAAGCAAAGAGTAAGCATATATTATACATATATTTATTGGTATTGACAACACAGGATTTAACTGATTTCTGGACATGTTTGTAATATAAGTAAACTGTAAGGAATAAACAGGCAAGACTGTGGTGAAATATTACTGAAAATGTTTATTTCCAGTTTCACAATACTTTGAAAGTACACTAAGATAAAGTTGTATGAAGTAGTATAAAGTACAAGTTTTAAAATTTAGCAATAGCAAAATAGTTGTAAAGAATTGGATTTTATCTATTCCTTGCTTTTATCTTGCTTTTTCTTTCTCTTATTTAACTTTGAATAATGGACAATGAATAAATTGATTTTATGTTATAAAGGTGTAATTTGGGAAAAGATTCTGGCTGCCATCCAAACTGTAGATTTTTTTTCTTTTTCCCTTGGCTTAAAACAAACTACTGCTAATAGATTCAACTAAAGATTCTATTAACAGATGTTCTGGAGAGAGTCAGATTAAAAAAAGATAAATATTTAGTGGAATGTTTACGTTGTTTGAGAAAAAAATTAAATGTAGACTCACTTTAAATTGTGGTTCTTTCAAGGAGAAGCCAAGTTAAAGCAACATAAGCTTTTCAGTATGATAGAACATTCTGAGACTCAGTGCACAATGTTAGATTAAGTGATGCTGTACTTCTTGTGCATCAGGTGCTTCCATGAAGCCTGTGCTAACTTTGGAAAATAAGTAAAATAATAGGCATAAAGTATATTTTTACTCCATAATAGCCAAAACATAGGTTGAACAGATTCTATGACTGCTTCTCAGTCCTTTTTTAGCTAATAAAATCTGATTTTAAACTGATGACTTAATGTTATTTCAAATTAACCCATATCCTGATTGTCCTGAGGCCTGAAGAATTTACAAAGAAATGAGAAGAACTTCTCAAACCCCACAGAACATACATTGACTGCACAGGCTTTCACTCTCCAGGCCAAGTGTTTGCTCATGCATTTTATGCCACACATTCTAATGAACATAGTGGGGTAGCTTTGAAGAAGGACTTTGATGATTGAAATATGATAACTTCATATACCGCAAAAAGTGTTTTTAAGAGCCTTTCAAAACTTCTATTGCATGGACAGTGAAAAAAGGGAAATACAGCTCCTGTCCTCATGAATCACAAGCATTCGGTGGCACTGTATGAATACCTGTGACAAAGGAAGGAGAGAATTCACACAGTCATGAATACAGCACAGAACACAAGACCAGAGCTTACATTTTATCTTCCTTAGGACCTTAGAACAATGCAGAGGTATGTATACAACAAAGCACTAAAATGATCAGTATTACAGCTAATATATCAGTACACCACCATTCATAGCATGCTGATTCCACAGACAAACCTTGGTTCATAGCAGACAACATGACAGCTCTTCAAGAAAATGAAAAGAACATTTTGCTGGAAGCAAAAATTGTTCCTTAATGCTGAGACAATACTATAGTAAAAATTAGGACTTGAATCCTACAGCATCTTAATGTTTTCCACCTTGGGGGAATTACAGGATACTTTGGATTTACACTAAAATTGCCACTGCTACTTCAGTTTCCTAAAGAAAAGGTAAGATTAGTCATAGTGGGTCACTTGAGAGATCTAGTTTAAAATCCCAACTCCAGTGACAGTGAGGATGTAATGCAAAAGGATCAGGCTTGATAAGTAGGAGAGGAGACATTTCTGGGGCCTGTTCCATTCCTTAACATCCTCTGGTCCATATACATATATCCTTGACATCTCCAGTGGACAGTGAGCATTATTCAGATTGTTTCAGTCAGTGCTCTGCTTGGCATGTATGCTTTAAATTATGACCTTTTCCATTAGTTTTGCTCTTCTTTAATATGGAGGCACAAGTTCTTTTATTTCTTCTGCAAGAGAAAAACTTACTTGGTTCATAGCTGACAACATGATGGCTCTTAAAGAGATTGAAAAGAACACTTTGCTTCAAGCAAAAATGTCTTCCTTAATGCTGAGATAATACTACAGTAAAGAATTAGGACTTGAATCCAGCAGCATCTCAGTGTTTTCCACCTTGTGGGAAAATATCAGGGACAGTGTCCAACAAGACATGTTTAGGGAAGGACAAAGGACATACAGAATGGTCCTTCCACTCCCCTTCTAAAGTAACAGCTTGCAGAAAGCAAACAATATGCAGTGAGCACTTAGCTGACAAATACCATCAGTAAAGCCTAAACTGTGCCTACAGAGAACAAAGCAAATCAAAGAGTGCAAGGTATGCGTCGTTGCTTGAAGATGAAGGACGTTGGGAAATAGGACTGTGCTGGTATATTATCTGGGATGAGACTGTAGTGGGTAGTTTTATATAACCAGGCTTCGAGGAGTGTGTTTCAAACCCAAGATAAATGGGAAAAAATCATAAGCCACTTGGTTTATTTTCGGTCAAACCAGTGGTTCACATAAGTGCTTTACGAACACTGAAGTAGCTGAATCTATGGCAAAAAAAACTACCTTTCCAAAATCTCCTTCCAGCAGAGTGAGAGGACCCCTTTGAGTGCTGTGAGCCCTGTGCATGTAGCAATGGATCGAGCACCAGGCTGGAGAGCGGCATGTGGTACTGGAAATGGCCAAGTTACCCAGGGTTCTGTCACTGTCCCCCTTTACCCTGCAGTAACCTTCTCTCCTCCCCTCCTTTCCTGTATCTGTTTAGATAAAAAGCTTCTCCATAACCGCTCCTGCCTTACTTCTGTGTGTGTTCGCAGAGCTCCCTGCACCACAGGACTTTCATTCCAAGTACTTGCAGTGCAGAGATTACACAATGTTGCATCCTCTGTGCACTTGTGCTTTCTTGCATTTATAGCTTGCTTGGCCTAAAGCCATCCTTGGTGAATTACCGGCCCATCCCTTTACATTCAAGTCTTTCTAATACATATTCTTACTAATCAGCTTGCAAAATAATGATGACTTGTTTGATTTGTTGAAAACTCAAACCCAGCTTTGTGCAAGCACACTGACTCTGGTTATATCACTGACCTCACTTAGTCATAGTGGCTAAAAGGTGGAAAATCTGACCAAAACACTGTATTTCTCCTAGAAACAGCTATAATGTGGTTCCCTCACTGAAAGGGGGAGGCATGAAAGCCTGGTAGCATACCAGGAATCAGTTTACATCTTGTGTACAGAGTACTTATTTGATGATGACCTTACCAAAATCATAGTCTGGTCAATGACAGAGGTCACTATGAAGCACTAGCTCACTGACTTTTAGGGAAGCTATTCAGAGCTGGGTGTATTTGATGAAACAGCTGGAGTTTTACCAAGCTAAGAGCATGTTTTCTTCTGTTCCCATACAGATAATAGCTTCATTAATGTGGTTACAGTGATCCTGTTCCTAAGCACCTACTTTTTCTCTAAGCAGTGAAAAGACAAATTGTCTCCTGCAAATGGACTTTCAGAGAACCTGAAGCAGTCAAAAGCAAACTGATGAATTCAGTTTGACAAGTCATTGTTAGTTACATGCCAGCAGTTTTATAAGGCTTTGACCTTGGTGATGAAGCCTCACTCTTCATGAGCAGTCCTTACATGACCCACTTGAATAAGCCTATTGACATATAAGCCTGTATGTCCAAGGACCTTACACCATCTCTGATCACACAGTGGTATCACCAGTAGCTTTCTCTTTCCTATCTCTTGAATCTTTGGACTACTTGTTGGGAAAAAGAACATGAACTGCTATTCCTATTACCACACCTTCAAAACACCCAATAGCTTCCCCACAATAAACTGCTGGTATATTTCACACTTTCCCCACTTCTTGTAACTGTAAGAAAGAAAATAAACAACAATGAACTAATTGCATTCCCTAATCACCTTGCATGTCGATAAGATGATTTGACACTAACAAATGAGGACAGAGGAAATTAGCATTTTCTCTCATCACTTTGAATCTGGACACCTGCTGCATCACACAGTTCCTTTTTTTAAGGAAGGAAGGAAGGGATTACATCTGATGGCCATTTTATCATGCCCTTACTATATTTTTCTTTATAATTGCTAGCATTTGATCTTGTCTGAATTGTAAGACTGCTTGTGTTCAAAGAAAAAACTGATTATTGAGCCTGTTGATCTTCTTAATGGCTAGTTGTTGCCAATTCAGTGGAATTATTTGATTCCCTTCCACTTTGCTGTCTTTAGCCATCCAACTGTGTCTCAGGAGGTTCCTGTCTTCCTCCTCTGCCATCTTCATCCATCTTAGGGTTTTTTCCCTGCCTTCCCTCATTTAAACCTGTATTCCTTCTGGTCCTACTTCCCCCTCTAATCTGTTCATTTTTGCAGGATCTTAAAATCTAAGTGGGGAGAAACAAAACAAAGCAAAACAAAACAAGAAAGCCAACACCCAAACCAACATGTTAAGTAACCGCTCAAATCCACTCTTGTCTTTTTCATTCCTGGCTTCAGACAGTGTTTAGGTCTGACGCTAGGCCTGGGTCCATTAGGATGATTTGTTTGAGTAAGAAGCAAGCACCATGCACAGATACAACAAAATCAGCATCTGTTTGTTTTGGCCATGAGGGTTGGCTTGCTCAGATCACATTGCAAGGGTCAGCACTGCTCTGAGTCTGAAGCTGAGAGCCAGTGCCTGACTCTGCCCTGACACAAGTGATGCAACCTGGGGTAACTGCCCTTAGTTATAAATCTCACATGCAACGAATCAGAACTAGAAGCAAATTGTACAACACCTCGTATGCTTTGTGTAATACAGGAATGATTAAAAATCAGCTGCAAAGTAGAGTCCAACTTATTTGTCCTCATCCCCTGTTACCCTGTAAAATACACAGCCTGGAAAGCAAGTGTCTTGCATACTTTTCATTTCACTCACAGGGCTGATTCATGCCAGAAAATACTGAAACCCCACCTCATAGTTTGGAGATGTAATTACCATTCCATAAGTTTTGCTTGAAGCCAATCCATGCTATTACAAAACATCTAAAGTGAAACTTTAACCATTTCACTTAGCCCAGCTGTGAAGTTCAAACTGCTTTCAAAGTTAATTATCATGCTCTGACCTGCACATATGCAGATGTTGAATACAAATAAATCAATATGGCATGCTTATTCTTGTTTAAATTTGCTTTTTGTTTTTAAAATTAGCATACTCTTGCTTTGCCTAACAGATATATGTGTGATGCTATCTCACAGATTAAAGATTTGCATTTGTGTCTTTGTAGTTCATTTGCTGTTTTATAAACCCAAAGTCCTTGAGGGAGTGTCGGAAAGCCCCATAATTTTCCTCAATGTTCCATTTTACCTTTTTATCTCTGATGTAGCCAGCACATATGAAGCAGAAATGCAGATAGCCCAATGGCTCCCCAGTGTCCAGACATACAAAAGCACTGACAAATACAAGTGACTTTAACTAATGCTGATGTTGATTCACACTTGAGCATATTCTTTTTCTTGTCTCTTTCTAATGCTGTATTATTAGAAACATGTGTTTGTGATCTTACCTAGAGGATTATTATTCTGAATCTTAAGAAGAAAAAGTAGAATCAGCATACTTTTTTTTTAATCATTATGGCGAAAACATTTGGAGGAGTTAGAATTCTTAGTGCTGGTATTTCATGGAAACATTCTTGTTTTTCCTTGACCAGTATTGCCACCCATTACACATCTCCCAAAAACCTTCTAAGAGAAGTTACTTCATATTTGCTTTGTGGTTTTGTGTGCACTCTCCTCTGAATCACCCTGCATAGGCCACAGCAAGATGGAGAATACTGAATTAGGTGAGTCACTTCTGTTGCTTGCTGTGGTGATCTCTAATTGCACTTAGCGGTGGGGATTTTCCAAAGCAGACAAGTGACTTCTCCTTTTGCCAGGGTGCTGCTGTCAGGCTGAGGCATCTGAACATCACCGTGTTTCAAGGGTAAGCAGCATAATGTTCACAACCATGCTGCCTGCACATGGAGAGAACAATCTCCCTGATGGATTAGTTTAGCTGCTCTCTAGGACAGCAAGTGTTCACACATTTCTTCATAGTTTATTTGTGTTAAGGAGGAGAACTCAAAGAGCATGAATATTTTTAAAGACTCATCATCTGAAGAGTTTATTCATCTGATGCCATCACCTAATTCATCCTCAAATTATGTTTTTCAAAATTCTGGACTCATTTCTTTTCTGGCATCAGTTGCAAATCTGATGGTTCATTTCAGAGGAAGGAACATCCCATACTTTCATGTTCTCTGGGATTACAAGTGCCTTATAATACTGGATTTTCTGACTTGAAGAAAGCACTAACTTTGCTAGGCTGTCACTGAATCCTCGGGGTGAAACTGTCTTCAAAATATGTGTGACCCTAACTCACGCAGATGAGCTCTGACATGAAGTAATCTATAAACACAGGCCATAACGACATCTGCATGTATAGACAAACTTTGTTTACTAAGGGCACTGCATCCAGGCTACTCCCTGCTCTCTGGCTATAATGCATTAGTATTATTGTCTGCTTTGGTTAGTATAGCTACTGCCTAATAGCTGGACACAAAATTATAACTTGAATGTGCGCACTGATTCATTGTGGGTACTTGTTATTGTATTCCTGCCTGTGGGACAAGGCTGCAAGTGGATGATGAGATGTGCTCCCTTGAAGCACTGCTGTGACAGTACCCTACAACCTAGCAGGTCAGACCAGCGCACAAGACAACTCAGGCAAACCTCACCCAGAGCGCAAATACTGCTGTTTGGAAAATCCTAGTTCCTTTAATGGTGCTATGCTGCAGTTCACATTTTCAAGACGCTTGAGGGTCAAATTTTCAGAGCTGTCCCACTGCCATGAAAGCACACATCTCACCAAAACCAGAGAGTTTGCTCAATATCATGAGGACAAATTGAGCTTGAGCAATTGAAGCTCTAGGCATGCAGAAGTGCTTCCAAAAGATTGTGTTAAAACTGCTAGAGCAATCGCGACGCTGAGCTACAAATCTAACTACTGCTCGAGCACTCTTTTCCTACTCTTCTTCCCTCAGTTTCTTGCAGAGCATCAAATCGAGGAAGTAGTTCAGAAGGGGGGGATCCCCTCTGGCCGGGGCTGGACGCGACCAGCATTT